>NW_026534341.1:3380432-3419559 GCF_026225885.1 Hylaeus anthracinus | reverse complement strand
GGCACAATTCTTTATTTTGTCTCGTAACTTACCTTTTTGTATCAGGAGAGCATGATATTTGTAGAGGTAGCAGAATTTTTCATTTTATCTCTAAGCTTACCTTTTCTTATAAGGAGAACATGGTACTCGAAGAGGTGTCACGAAGAACCTTGGTATGTATTAGAATTCCGGCCAGATGTTACATTTAGGCATCGGGAGATCATGATATGCTAAGAGGTTCATCGAGTCCGCTTCATAGAATGCGAAACTAAAGAAAAGATGAGTTACACTATTATCAATTGTAAACCCAACACTTCCTTCATATACTTCGATTTGTGGTTTCCTATAGATAACACTGAAAATGACGTTGCACTGTGATATACGTTTTCTCTCGTTATTGTTTCAGTATTGTGTTCAGAGTAAATTGTAAAGTTCTGCATTTTGACAAAAATAATTTCTTCGCGAAATATTTACTCGTTGGAAAACAGTTCTCTCCGAAGTACATAAATCCCCGAGGTCAAAGCGATATCTCGCATTGGTTGCTCGAGGAATTCCATAATTACACATTTTGGCCATGTTTGGGGGATGGTGCGCATCCGCGTCACGTGTAACCGGAGAATTAACTTTTTGCGCGTGGCAATTCTTATTGCGTACTGGCCGCTAGTATTTTAATTGCTCGGCCGTATCGCGAGCGCGGGCTTTTTAAAGGCCGCCGCGGGATGCAAGAAAAACAGCGCAATGCCCGAACGAACGCACCGAATAAAGGCACGCGCTGCCACTCCAAACAGCTGGCAGACTGTACGTATATCAGCTAACAAGCTTTCCAAGTCCAAAAGCCTTCCAGGTCTTTCGCGATTTACCGTGCATCATTTTCATGGTTGGTTCAGGAAAAGAAGTTATATAGAGCGTGCAATGTGGAAAGGAGAAAGTATGTTTCGTTTGATGAACGATTGTAAGGAATCACTACGAACGGACATGAGCTTGACAATGGTTCTTTGAGATAAAGGTGAAGGACTGGAATGGACGAGGAATGTGTTGAAAGATAGAGCGAGGAAAGGGAAGGAAGATGCGATTTGTAAATGGTGCGATGTAAGCAAAAGTTCTTCTTTATGTAACAAATTACAAGGAATAAATTATCTATCTATATACCAATCTATCTGTATATTAATCTCTTCTTGCTCTAAGAAGCAGCTAACCCTAATACATTCCCTAAGAATACGAATAGTGCTACAGTTATGCTCCGCGCTGTACCTGTCTCTACAGACAGCATTAAGGGTTGTTCTGGTTCCCTCGATTTTACGTGAATTGAAAGACTTTACTGTGTGATTTTTATTAAACAGAACGATCACATTTCCCACGCATCACCCTTTAGCAAACGAAATCCTACAGCTGGATTGTTTGCGTTACGGGTATGCGACGAGCACAGAGTGGGTGGATGCAAATCTCTTGCGATCTCCTAGACGAAAATAGTTTTCTCACGGGTCTGGTGTCGTCTCGAGCCCGCTCTCACAGGCTGATCACGCAGCGCTTAAGCGCGAACGATCGCTAATGAGCGGAATATCAAAACGCAAGGCACCGACGACGCGTTTCGTCTGGAATTACGCAATAACGTAATCGACGGCGGACGACGACGCCGCCGCCGCCTCGTCGAGTCGCGACATGCGCCAGCCGTCGCACGCTCGTACAGCAACCGTGTGTATTGGCTCGATCGAGGACTGTTTACGAATGCATAATACACGAGGAGCATTCCATTCTGATTCGTGCGCCACGCTCCGCGCACGCTCATTCCGTCGTGCTTTTCGTTGTCCGTCGTGCATCCCAAATACTCGGGACGCTGCAGCCTGTAGGCGATTCTGCGACCGAATACGTCTGATCGATTCGAGGTTGAAACTGTTACATTTCAATTTGATAGCAAAACGCGCCGATTAGCGGAGAGAACCGATCGGGAAGACGTCGCGACGCACCCATCGGCACGATTAGACGTTGCACGGAATAGATTTACTGGTACAATGGATATCAAGATTTAGCAGATGCTTGGTTTTAGCGAACGATTGACACAGATTGATTCATTGCACATTGGTTATGTGGGAGTTTCTACGAAAAATAAGTCGACTACTTTTCTTACTCGACTAATCTTGCGCCCTACGATTAACGTTCTTTGACTCCTTAATCTTGAGTACCGGGCGGAGGGATACTACAGTTAGTTTAATATGCCAACTATGATACCGTGTTGATCAATTTCACGACAAGCATGTATGTCGTTTTTCTTTTGGGAATAATTTGGTGAACAAATTTTTGCTCGATTCTTTTTCCGATTACCATTTTAGAAGATCATTCTGGAATATCGTATTTGTGACCGACGAGCAAAATTTAATATTCAGTAATCAAATCCCTGCGTACCGACGAAATGGTAAAAGAACAGATTTTAATTCCCTGAATTACCATTTTAATCCCGCACGAGACACCTGCAATCCACCGAAAAAATACTCTAAATCCTCTCGGTCGCGTCCTCGATTCACAAAATTCGTCCGCAACACCATCCCTCTCCGCAACGGAAACCTAATCCCTGACACGCACGTTATCTGGACCCTCTGCGAGGCTTTCCTCGACGAAACGTCAACCCTTCCCCACCGAATTTTCCAGCGATACCTCTCTAATATTTGTCAGATGCTCTCATGATTCAGTTCTCGATTTAATAACCTCGACTTGACGCCGATTCGACTTTTAATCCTAACAAGACTTGTTCTCCAAATTCTCACCACTCTATACTTCTTCAACCCTTCGACGAGTAAGCATTTTTGAGGAATACACACACCGTTTATGAGAAACCTTTCATCCATAACATAAACAATATTTTATTTCTTATACAGCGTGATACCAAATTTTTTTTTTTAGTATTAATTTTATAAATACCATCTCAACCTCCTTAACCCTTCCGCCAATACTTCTCCATCCTAATTTCTCTTTCATCTCAACTAAACCCCGCATAGTACCTCTGCTATCGATACACATCTCCACGGACTTCCCACCTATACCTATAAATACTAACCGAACCTACTATCCAACCTTAACCCTTCTACCAATACTCTTTCAACACTTTTACACCCTCTCAACCAACTCTCCATCGCCGTCTCCAAATTCTGTTGCGTAAAATAACCAGAAAAATCCCCCAAAATTCCACAGTCCTTGCTTCCCAGCGTTCTCCTTCGTTCCGTCCGATCCGCGAAGGCAGGACCAGGCTGGCACGCAAAAACGTGTAAGAACAAGAATACGACGCTCCTCCTCCGCGGATCTGGATGGGTTTCGGTGGCTAGACGGCCTCGCGCGCCGCGCCTCCTGCATAATGCAGCACAGCGACGAGTTCACCCGGCAAATGTTGGACGCTAATACATCTTGATGATAGATAGGGAGCATGTGTTTGGTCTTCGCAATGAGACCGGGAGGGATGTTGCGAGGGCGAGACAGTGCAGACGAGAGGAAAACAGGAGATAACGTCTACGAAAAGGAAAAGAGAACCGAGCCGGAAAAAAAGAGGACGAAACGCGCTGGAGACAGAGGGAGAAGGGTGTGCGGGGGTGGAGGTGCGGGGGTGGAGGTGCGGGGGTGGAGGTGCGCAGAGAGGTAAGAAGACAGTTCAAAGGCGAAAATGAGGACTCCTCGCGAACGAGGAGAATCGAAGAAAATGACTGATAGACGAAGAGGAAAAGAGGAACTGGTTGGAAAGGAGAGAGAAAGCTGAGGAAGAGAAACAGGAAGGAGACCGAGGGTGTTCCAGAGGTTTCCAGGGAGAGGGTTGAGAGAGGGTAGGCAGGCTGGGGATGACTCTCGGGGGGTGGAACTCGGAGGGGTTGGGTAGGTTCGCTGGTGTTCGGTCGCGAGTTGCGATGCTGGGCACGTCGCCGTCAGACGAGCGTACGTGCGACACGACTACGCTTTTACGCCACTCTCTGCCTCTATCCTTGCCTCTCCCACCCCTTCGTCCACCTCTTTCTCTACGTCTTTCGCCGCCTCCTTTTCCTCCCTGCTTCGTCTTTCCACCCCCAGGGGCTCCAGCTCCTTGCTTCTATTTCGCCTACTTTCATCTTCGCCCATCCCCGGCTCGAATTTTTCAGAGGGTCCCGCGACTTTCCAACTCTTACTCGGTTTCGCGAAAAGTCGCGGACTCGAGGTGTTCTTCAACCCTCTCTATGCTAACGGCGACTATAGTTGTGCGTTGATACAGCACAGCCTCACTAATGACGATGAAACAGGTCGAGACAGTCTCGATAACCGAGTAGTTCGGACAATAGTGCTCCGCTAGATATTTTTTCCATGATATCTACCATAATAATGATAACGTAATGTTCACATTACCATAATACATGTATTACCATTACCATAACACTTGTATTATGTTTACATTACAAAATTGTGTACAATTCATTTCGCTCCATTACTGTTACAGCATCAATGTCTAAGAAATTAGATCGTCTGTTTATATAAACACTGCCACGGAAATAATTTACATTAAAAAAGAAACGTTTTAACCGCAAATTTCACATTTTGAATCGTTAATTTTCTATTGCGGGAAATGAAGTAGCTCATCGCCATCTATGGTGAACAGAATCAGTAAACAAGATCGTACTTCCGTCGGTATAGACAGAGTTATCCTAAGCAGAGAATTTACCTGGAATATTTTACCGACCGTAGGTGCGTTACCGACAGCACGAGGCGCACCGACACAAGTTATACACACCGACAAGCGAAATAAATATTTAAAAAGCCACGAGGAGGAATAGAATTAACATCAAATTGCATTTCTGTTTCAAATTTCGAAGGTTTTAGCACTCTTAAGCGCTTACCACTTTAGAGTCGCAAGCAACGTGACCGACGGAACGTAGAAACAGATGACAACGCTACACGCGGGAAGGATTGGAATTCAACACGCGTACATCGCGTAATTCCAACCCGCAATTTATAAATCATCATGGTAGTGATGAGATTATGATCGATTAAACAGGAAGATGGATTGCGGTAAACAAGAGAACGTATTTGCCGTTGATCTTCGACCTTGCTGTTCAGTTCGAGTCTATTTCATGCAAAAGAAACTTCAATCGATCGCAGATATGTAATTTATGTACGGAATGTTTTTTTTTTTTTAAAAAAGCAGCTGTTGCTCAATATCGCCCATTCGTCATGTATATAAACACCTACACAGTAAACATCTTGTATGAACCGAATGAAATATTAATTCAGTTTGCATGAGAAATACGTATTATTTCTACGTATTATTTCTACGTCTCATTTCTACTCTGACCACGTTCTCATCAAAAGTTATCAGCGAGAGTAACTAGTGTACACAGAACGATACAGTTTGAATATTAGATAGTAAGTATCGTAGCAACTCGTGCACTCGATAAGCACCCTGTGTACTCTATAACGCAGCCATAGAAATATGAAATTCTTACCGTAATTCGGTTAATCCGCTCGTCCAACACGTGGGGCTGCTCCAGAACGATCTCGTGCGAGGAGAGCCTGTCGCGTGACGCTTTGAATTCCGTCCGAAGAGCAGTCAATTCGCGATGAAGCGCGTTGGCCATTTGAGTTTCCTCCACTCTGGCGGCTAAGGACTCCCATTTCTCCATTGTACCTGAAACACAGAAATGTTCAACGTAATCGTCAATCAAACTCACCACGCGTCGACGGCTTTCAAATAGAAATTTAGAAACTACGGACTAGTTTTCTCCATTAATTAATAGTCTGGTCACTTTCTTATGTTCACGCTGCTGGGCGGACTTTGAGTATAAAAAATAAACAGATCAAAAGGAAGTGATGGTTATTTAAATTTCAGACAGAAGAACGCACGTATGTATAGAAAATAAGAGATCTTACTTATAGTACGTGCGCCAAGATGGATCTCATAAAGCGACCATTGATTTTTTCAATCGTCAGATATTTTTCTATATTTTAGTATCTATCGTAAAGTGTAAAGTATAAATTGAAATTACATTTAGATTAGTCGAGTGAACGATACGAGTCCACAGAATGAAACACTATACGCTCGAAGTTCAGACCTCCTTCGAGGTGCATTTATCGTATAGAAATTTGTACATTTAAGGAAATTTTACTGTAGCAATTTTAAATTACAAGAAGAATAAAACGAGGTTTTCTATAATACTCCGAAAATGTCTCTTCGTTCGATAGAACAACGTAGTTGAAAGCGTTCCGTGCAATTACACGCGTGCTTGCTTTTGCTCTCGCATTCTGATATCGCTATTATTGCACGTCATTTGCCACGCAGAGTTTCCAAACGACTTACGCGACCGTCATTGTGTCAGCAGGAATAAGTGGTCAGACATTTAAGGTCAAGCAGCTTATATCTGGACACGCATATACGCGCTTCCCATGGCTTCGATGACCCGCTTCTTGTTTCATACTTTCCTTCGAAACTTTCTTCTGTGAAACTATGCTGTCCTTGTGAAAAAAAAAAAGGAACAGGCTCGTATATTCTCATCTCAACAATCTGACAAAGAAAAATTATGCCATTGCCGATCGCGAGCTTCCATTGAAAGGGATTCTCGTTGCGTGAAGGTAAATTTATTATCCCGATCTGAACTTTCACTCGACAGGAAGTTTGGATTCGAATCGAGACTTGCTACGTTTGGTTGGAATTGCGAAGGATAATTTATTATCGCGTAACATGTTAAATGTATTAAATATGAAATAAAATGAATATTTTGAATAATATATTAAATATATAATTCAAAAGTTAGAAATCTATCTCTACCCTCTACCTAGTTAAATGCGTTCATCTGTCACGAAGCATCTGATTAGATACTTACATAAACACTAGAGTAATTATTGCACCCACGTGAATAAGAATAAGAATAGTATTCCGCGCGAGTGAAATCCGTGGGTCGCTAGTTATTTATATAGATAAATTGACTCGGTTTTAGAATGTACGAATAAAAATTAATTCTGTTAACTAGAGATATAAAATAACGAAATCCTTTATATATATATATATATCTAAGATATTAAGAAAATAATATAGTGCAGATGTATAGTTTAAATATTCACAATCACCAACTGAAAGCACTCCAGAGAACGAAACAAGGTCAAAAAATCAGTTAATGGATAATCGAGTTGGATAATAAACTGGATAATCGTTTGCAAAGCACTCAACGTGAATTTTCTCCAGCAAGAATTTTCCGAATCGGAGGTAAAAATGTCACGGTATTTATGCTTTCTCTAGGGTACCAGTTATTGGAGTTTTTACTTTCTCGACGACATCCGGTATGTTTTGCTTGCAAGCAATGAGTTTATAGTAAACGGTAGTTAATATTAATATAATTGCACTGCTGATATATACTTTCTTCCTCTTGGTAATCGTTATGAGTTAATATCTCTTCGCGGGCTAATTTATACTGTTCGAAGTAACAGTATAAATCTCTGCAACGATAATTGAAGAATTTTTGTTGCTTATTTTCCTAATATGTATGCACTCGCGAGATACATTTCCGTACGTTTCTTATATTATTTCTGTTTATTAAAATATGAACGTCAGAATTAAAAAATTGATATGCTTCAATTATTCGTTCAGAATACTGAAAACAAACATTTAACAAAGAGAGTAAATACATATGCCCGATAGGAATTCGAAAATTGGGTTTCAGGAATTGTTAATATATTAGTTATTAATTCAGTATTCCAATCATTATTACGTGATATTAATAAATATTAATAGACGTAAACAGCTAAATTTGATACACTGTACCAGATTTAATATCGTCATTTATTATTATATTTTAGTTGCAAAACTGAATATTAATATCGTGTAATAATAACTGAAAATTAATTATTCCAGCACTCCATGGGGATACTAATCGAAAATTAATTTCTCGATGATCGATGAAGTTCATTACGACAAGAATCTAATAATAGTAAATAAAGGTGTGGTGTATATATAGAATGATCGATTCGAGATTCCCGTGGTGTCGAAACAGTGTCGATGCACCCGACAAATAATCTAAAAATCCTGTTTTCGTTCAATTAAAAGCAGGCACGCGCAGCTCGTAAGGCGTTTTCCCGCGAAGAATATAAATTATTCGGTGAAAGCCGATCGAATTCACGTTTCTGTACTACATGGTAGCCGTGACCCACGCATCCCAGCAATTACCGTCCCGTAAACAGAAACAAGAATTCAAAGAAAGTGAGTAGGCACAGGGAAAGGTGGCCTGCAATTGGAAACGTGATAAATTAACCATTCCGCGGATGCAATTAATAATGACTAATGCTTACCGAATTCGAGCGGATACTCGACAGGCAAACGAGAAATCAATGCTCGTATCTCGAGCAATATGAACTATTAATGAGTCGTGGAAATATACAGTGTGCGCATCGGACTGTAGATGAAGGATTAAGTGGTTTGGAAAAACTTGGAGGAACGAGCAAAAATTTCCAGGTGAGCATACGTAAGTGCACGAGGTAATCGTTTTCAACATAGAGGCGCTGTTTACTATTCTCTTAATTTATTCTGCTTTTGTTCTCGCAGTTTTATACACTGTTTTCATTATCTTTTATTTTCAATGTTTTTGTTTCGATGACTGATCGATTTATTATACTAGTACGATTTATGGTTATTTAAATTTAGTTGTATCATTTATTATTATATTTGAGTTTGCAAAATAAATTAATATTGATAAAGAAAACGTATTCATAGATACGAACAGTTAAGCTTCGTAGTGGTACCAGATTCAATTTTCTCATTTATTATATCGTACTTCAATCATGAAGCTAAATTATTTTTCGTAAAGATCATTCTTGAAGGAAACCAACAACTTTGTGTCACAACGTTGGAATAAAGAAATCATTATACAAGAAATCTGTATTCAAACTTTAGAGTGCTGTCATTTGTTGAATTTACAATATTTCATAATTACTCCGTTTAACTATTCCGCTAATATCAATGAAGATGTTTCTTGGCCAGAATCGTGGCAACCGCGAACATACTTTTTTCACTTGTACCATGCTTAATTATGACTATCTTTATTTGCGAAAAATTGTGTACGTTAATAAACATGCGTGCAAATAAAATAAAAATATTCTTATAGATTAAAAAAAAAATCCCCAAATAGAAATAAAAATTGACATTCTAGACTGTAATACCTTTTTAATTAAAATCAAAGAAAATCTATCGTACCAGTCAAGAAACGATGACTCGGTCCATTGTCAGACGAACGATTCAATGAACGAAGTCATCCGCCAGTAAAGAAACCACGTTCATCGGCAAAGATCCAAGAGAGGGATCTAATCCATTCGTTAACATCCATGACGATCGCAACAAAAATAACTCGAAGGCCTCCTGCGCTTTTCAATTCACGTTCGACATCGAAGTTTCGTGCGAGTTCACTTCTAGATCAAGTAAGTTTGTCACGGTATCGAGACGACGGAGAAGAATTCCGTTGCACGCCACTTTTTAACGGCCGCGAAATAAAAGCGCGGAAATCATTTCTACGCCGAAGAAAGAAACGGCTCGTCGACTTTTTTCACGGTTTTCTCGGAAAACTTTCACTCTGCCATGGGTGGGCTGTAAAAACTGCACCGTGGCGAACGCTATAGTCGAGTGAAATCTTGGGTCCAGCGGGGGGGCAGAAAAATGGGTCGCGGATTGTTCGGCGGAAACAAAGAAATCCTTCGTTTCAGTCGTCGTGACTAAATGGCTTTTGGATTGGAAAGGGTGACACGTTTCGATAGTGATCTTTTGATTAACGGTATAAAGAGTTTTCTGGAAAAAAAAAAAACTGTAAGACTTTGAGACTCGGTGGAGTGCGAAACAAAAGAAAAGATTAGTTGCACTATTAGCAATCGTAGACCCAAGACTTCCTTTTCGTATACTTCGATTTGTGGTTTCCTATAGATGACACCGAAGTTAACGTTGCACTGAGATACCGTCATAAATTGCTCGAATAAACCAACGATTTGTCAATTGAGGAGTGTGCTGCAGTAAGTGGACAGCACGATTTTTTTTACGATTTTGAGGTGAGAACATAATCACGGCTTTAAAAAATTCCTTTTTTTTCGCGGTGCAATAAGGAGACAGGTCCGGCCGCCAGAAAAACTGACGAAGAATGAATTTTTTCACTAATTTTACGATTTTTCGTATTCTGCATTTTTTTAACAATAAGGAGACAGCTCCAAACATTAATCCTTCCCCTATCACTCTGAAAAGGAAGGATGGAATCCGGAACGATATGATTTTATAATTAGGTACCTATACTATGAAAAAGAAAACGAAAGAAAATTTCAAACGTCTGATTTTTAAAACGTTCTTCTTAATTTCTCAAAATTTGAACAAATGAAGCTGACTCCTTATCGATGCACACCCTCCCTAACAGATGAACGTGGAATTAGTACGTCTCGTTATGAACGCTCACGTTCACAGAGATTCCAACTTTCTGCCAAACAAAATGAAATCCAAATCGACTCTTACAATCAAATCCCCAACGAACAGCAATAAATTGCTCGAGTCTGCCAACGATACAATAATTCTAATTTCTATCAATTAATAACTGTCTCAGACTTCAAACATTCCCGACGTGAATTTTATTTCCTCTTTTACGTTACCCTCGTTGTAGGAGTCGCTCGAAATCGTTGAAGAAGTCATGGATGCTTTACGTGAACCGTGATCGTCGGAATCATGCGTCTGGCAAACGGCTTATTACTGGACGATAATTAACGGATGTTTCAAAGGACAGGAACAACGATTTACATGAGCACAAAAGGAACGACACGCGTATGAAAACAGCATCGACGGAAAGCAATGAATTTCACACTGACCTACAGGAAACGATGGAGAATGCGAGGAATAATTGCGATCGCCACAGCAAGACGTATCGCGTATTACGTGTAATATACGTCCTGTGTGTTATCACGCTCCGACGATTGCGTTCAGTAGAGCAGAAATTGGTAGCTAGTTGCCGAGGCTCTTCCTGCGGTTATACTTTTTCCTGAGGATCACAGGCAAACGTCCTGACGAAGGAGTACTCGGTATTTTAATGAATCATAAAATAAATAAAAGTACAAAATGCGGTAACATATATTCGTGAGAAAGTATTTATCGATATGTACCGGCAAGATTAATGCTCTACTCATTCTGCACGAAACATTACTCAATAAAAACAAGATAGATTGGCCGATAAGGGAATATTAAATGGCTTCGTTCTCCCGATTTAACACCCGTGGATTTTTATTCACGTGGAAAGTTAGAACAATAAGTATACAGCGAAATGCCGACATGTACATTCTTTTCTTGCTAAAAAAAAGTTCATATAAATCGCTAAAAAAAATATAATCCTAAACCTACTTCCACCCTTAAAACAACAGAGTCGATCTTCGTATCTTCTCTACGCTTCCACCGATAAAAAAAAAAGTTACGTGCACCCGCGCTACGTGCTTCTCGGAGTCAAACAACTCCTATCCGACACTTCGTTTTTCTATCTAAAAGCTAAAAGTAAGCGAATCGTTCAGGTAGCCTGCTTCGAATGCCTCGCCCTGCGTGTCGGAATGCATCAAATAATAGTAACGCTAACGAAAATAAACGACCGAGTGAAACAAAATCAGCGCGCCTTGGTTACTTCTTCCTCTAAAAAATTAACTGTGAAAAATGTGTTACAAATCGCGTCCAGTGGCGTGCACTCGTTTCGCGGTGATCCGTGTCACGATACCAGCCTCCCGTTAACAGAAACGGTAACTTAATTTATTGCCACCTTCGTATCGACGGAATCACGATCGTTCGCACCGATATATTATTACTACTTTCTCCGAGGGATGTCTGGCATTTATCGCGTTAGAAAATAAGTAACGAGAAACGGAGGTATCGCGTTCGTTGCCGTAAACACGTACCGTCCCAATGATTAATTAACGCCCGGTGTAAAAGAATCGCGTCGAAATTCGTGTAGGATACGCGAGGCATGTCTCAATCCGCGCATCGATACCGCGCGCCGTGGAAAATAATTTATTCGTTACCTTCGTCCCTCGCCAACGTGTCGAATCTATCTTAAGCGCACATGGAAAGTACGTATTCATGACGGATTACGCTTCGGGCCTCGTTTACATAATTCGTAGTCGTATATGCGTGTTAACGGCGGTTTTTTCATTTTCTTCTTTGAATCGAAAGAGAGCATATTTCAAGTGGCTAATTATTATTCGAAATTAGATAAATATTTGTGTGTGTTTGTTTGTTTGTGTGTGTGTGTTTGTTTGTTTGTGTGTGTGTTTGTGTGTGTGTTTGTGTGTGTGTGTAAAAAAATTGTAATGATGCTTAGATGAATTCTAAGAATTATGATCGTGTTTATTGATAAGGGTAAAGTTATGTTTATCTTTTCCCGTCTTTTTGAGATATTTACATTCAAAAGTGTACATAAATGGAAACTTTCGTAAGAGTACAGGCTTACTGTTCTCGCAGAGGTTTATCGTAAATCAATACGTATATCTACACATACATTCGTAATACTCGAGAAATGATTGTGGCAACAACGCCGGCTCTTACCACGCAAATTCTCTGCGTTCTGTTTCATATTTCAATAAATTATATCCCACTAACGGCGCGGTCGATAATTGTTATCTTTTCTTTTTAACGGTTTGTAATATCTGTTTTTGTAACGTATGAAATTTTCAACGAGTTCCTAAATTGCATTTTCATTTAAATTAAAACAATACACGCGGAAATCTGTATACTTCGTACAGGTCTGCGATAAAATTACGAAATTTTGATATCATTTTTTTTTTTCTTTTTTTTTTCATCGAATCGTGATAGTCGATCTAAATCGAAACAGGCTCGTGTAATTTATATGCAGTTCAAGGTCGAAACTTTACGCAACGGAATTAGAATATACCAGAATGAAACGAGCGACAAAATTAACCGCGATTTTATGATCATCTGGCACTGTACGCGAGCAACCACATTGCGAACGTAAGAAGTACAAAATGAAACGTTCTACGAATCAGCTGCATAAACTCTACGTTCGCAATTTTTATCACTCTCCCGTTAATTCGCAATTAAAATGATAGAAAATTGTAATCAGCGCGCTTTTGACTATCTCGGCGATATAGATCGAAGATGCCGATACGGTTTCGTTTTTACATCGACACGGTTCAACATCACGGGAGTTGTCGCTGTTGACTTCTCTCGAGGTAGTTGGACTGGTGTCAGAGATCCTGAAATATATACGTGCTCGTATACTAGTTCACGCAACAACCGAGAAAAGAATTGTTTCTGAGAAAAGAAAACATCAGTAAATACAAAAAAAAAGCTATACGAATTATGATCGTAGGAACCAAAAATCACGTATTTTCTTCGAGACGATAATATTCCTCTTATCTGAATCTATAAATATTTATTATGTGTTCCATCCAGTTTTCTTTCAAACAAAACCAGAGCTATTTCGCAACTTCGCTAACAGGAAAGATACGATAAATGCGAGTTCACGTTGACATAATAAAATACACGATGGTGCTCCGTATAATTGATTGAGAATTGAAATACTACTGTTTAAATAATATTATTCCACGATATTAACGATAACATCCATATTTCAACAATTATTTAATTCCATAGGAATAAATTCTGTTTTCTTCCAACAGGAATAATATTATTACACCTTTCGTTCGTTATTTCATATTTTTACGCAGCAGAGAATGTTGCTCCCATCCTGTAAACACCGGGCTTGTTATTCGTGGCTGCTCGATCCCGTCACTGTTCAATACATACGTACGTGGATCGACACATGTTATTCAAAGCGCTCGCGTCATGCAATTTTCATTTTGCGTCGTTTTTGTCTCACCGGAACTCGTCTTGGCTTGCTTTCGTCGGGTTCAGAAGTTTCATTCGTTAAATCCTGTTTAAGGAGTCCTCGAGGCTCAAGGTTTACCAACAACTTTAACCCGATAATCAAATATTGGAAAATTTATAAAACGAACACAGTCACTTGCGATAGAACAATTATTCTCAGTTTCTTGCGTTTTTAATTATTTTTAACTATCGTGTATGATATCTCAAGGATGATTTAACAAATTAACTTCAAGTTTCGAGTTTATCGAAGAGAACACCTTTTTGTAGGGAATCAGAATTTACACAAACAAATACTTGAAAAAGCCTGAAAATGTGGATGGGCGTAACTTCATAAAATAAAAAAAAAAAATAAAAAATTGAATGCATTTCATATATTAGATGGACCGGAAACTAATGTCGTTTCTTTTACATTAAATTCAAACGAATTTTTTATAAATTTCTATTTTTAATTATTAATCGTATAATCAAGCACCCGTTATCAATAGCCTTTTGCGATCTGGCGTGCGAATTGTCAATGCCAAATCGATAAATATCAATGAGCCGATGAACCATAAACAAGTATTTAAAATTGCAAAAACGACGTTACTTTCCGGTTCACCTAATAATTTGTATATTGATAGGAAACGAGATCCTGAAGACCCTTTTGGACAGCCGTTTAGAAGAGAAAAATTGTACGTTCCGAAGGGAGTGGTCGTATTTGAAGCGATCGTGTTATTAACTATATGAACATCGATTTGACAGCTAACGGGACACGCACTTGGAGAAGAATACCGGGTTATCTTCCGGGATTGATGTCAGAACCTGAACGAAAGTCGCCGCTCCGAAATGCGAAATACCGCGCCGCGTCGGAGAACATAAAATTTCGCTCAGTGTAAATAAACGGTTCGAATCTGTACGAACGAGAGTCCACCGACGATACTTTATAGTAATTCGATCACTGCTGTCTATTAGCGAGAACGAAGTGACGTTTATCCAATTTTATCTAATTTAATTGCGAATCGGAGTTCTTGTAGTTTGTTTATCTATTAAAAATTGTAACCGATGCTTGTTTGAATTCTGATGGTATAGTTTTGTATTGAATATCGAAATTGAAAAGATTACATTTCACGTTAAAATTTTAACCCCTTCGGAATGTGTATGTAGTATTATATATTTTTATGGTAACGTTTATGTTTCTACGTTAATAAATAAACGATTATTGAATCGACTAGAAAAACGATCGATAGGTAAATGTCTTTAGTACGTTACACATTTGTGTCAGTTGTTTTACATCGCATTGTAATTTACGTATGTACATAAGAAGTCTTGGCATATTATCAATTATTCATTTCTTTTAGTTGCTATAAAAAGCCTGGTACTAATAAGGGATCAGATGTTTTAATTTGGAAAAATAAGCCGACCAGAATCACAGACATCATGGTCGCGAGTTCTATTAATGGGATCCGTATTACGTGACGGCCAGTTGTTTCCATATTTTTCGGGATTTTTGTCCTGTTTTAAATTACACATATTTACAATTTTTACACATATTTAACATTTCCTTTCCTGTTATTGAACAGAAGAAGAAAATCCCCAAAAAAGTGAAAACAACTGACCGTCGCATAATATGACCCTCTTAAAAGCAGTTACGTACAAAGCCTTATTGTACCGTCAATTTTAACTTTTCTTCGCTACAAAATATTATAAATATTCTCAGTTAACGTGCACACAAATATATATTTAAAAATACTCCCAGTAATAGGTGTTATAGACTCCCGGCAAAAAGATCCCCAGAATGTGTCAGCAGCAAATCACGTTTCACGATAAACGTAAAATTCGTTAAATGTTAAATTCGCGTGATCTATCCTAGACCGACCAAAGTGTAGTGGTTTACACCATTGTGTAACCAGTAACATTGAGAAGGATTCACGGGTGGAGGGTTCAACACATACGGAAGTGTACGTACAGGCATCATCCGGCAGATCCTTCACGATAATCTCCTGGTACGCGTAACAGGTATCCGGTGCGTCTTTCCCAACAGTGCTGTCCGATTTTCCAAACATCATCGCGAACCACGATCACTCTGTCGTGTCGTGTTAATAGTTCCTCGGTTTCTTGACCTAATTGCACATTGAAAAATCCACTGTACCAACGACACTAGTGTATTGTCTCATTAACTCGCCCAAAAATCGATTCAATCGGCTCGACTTGCGTCGAAGAGCCAAGAACCCAAACACAACTCTCAGATAAACACTGTCCAACCGACCCACGGAAACTTCGAATTACTTTTAGCACGGATCTTCCATGTTGAACCTGACCAACTACGCGATGCAAAGTCTGGCTTCGTTAAAGGTAGCACAGTTGGCTTCGGTTCAACTTGTGCACTTGTGCCTGGTCTACTCTGCGAAATCGATCGAACTAGATAGATTCAAATCAATAGAAATGTAGAGATAACGAGAAAAGAGTTCGAGGAGGGATGATTGCTGGGACCTAAACGAATACGGAGGATTTAACTCAATTTATTCGGAGAGTTGGACAGGATGGTAAAGGTTGCTCCTTTATACCGATATAGGACTAGCTTTAGGTACAGAACTATTAGAAGAGGTATCAACCTTTGCTCAGGAGTTGGCGAGAGTCCGACAAACTAGAGGAGACTGAAGGGACAGAGGATTGCGCTCGATCCGCCTAAACCACCTGTTTATAATTCAAATATAATTACATGTATATTTGGACCACTACCAGACCTATATTGAAACTGTGTTTCTATATAATTCTATTTGCATTTGAACCTCTATCATACCTATATTGAAGTCACTAATTACATGTATATTTAGGCACTGCACAGTTATATTGGAATTATCAGTTACATGTATATTTGGACCACTACCAGACCTATATTGAAATTGTGTTTCTATATAATTCTATTTGTATTTAAACCTGTATTTAAACCTTTGTATTTAAACCACCTGTATCGAAATCATTAATTACACGTATATTTGGACCACTATCGGACCTACAATAAAGTCACTAATAAATTCAATTTGGGCCCCAAATCCTACCCCTGAATCACTAATACTACAATACACTTGAATCCCTTTCATACATACATCGAAATGAACAATTCTACTAGCATCGCCATCATACCAATACTCGAATCACTAATAAATTCAATTTGGACCCCAAATCCTACCCCTGAATCACTAATACTACAACACACTTGAATCCCTTTCATACATACACTAAAATGAACAATTCTACTAGCATCGCTATCATACCAATACTCGAATCACTAAATAATTCAACTTGCACCACTGCCAGAGGACAGTTTAGTCACAGAACAACACACTCTCGAGGAAATTCTGTGCATAGAGACGTCGACGACGTTTCACGTCGCGAGGGAGACTGGCTACCGAGCGAGAGCACGCGGCATACGTCGCGGATTCTCCCGCAAATCACAGACGACGGAGACGAGAACGGCCGAGCAGAGACTCGTGCGTCTCCGTCGTATATGCTTCTTATAAGGTGAGCCTCGCGAAGGTGCACCGATGCCCTCGCGCGAGCAGCGTCCACCCACGTGCGTGCACCCACACGGCACGCGCTCGAGCAACGTCCGGATTACCGATCACGATCGATGCCTTCATAGAAACCGAGTACGGACTGTTTGTATATTTCTCCTTCGAGCCTGATTCCTGCCGTGATAGCGGTTCGTTGACTTCGAAGAAGTCCACGGAGGCGTTCCGCGCGCGGTCGGCACACTTTCAATGGATGTTTGAAACAGGAAAAAAAATGCTCGACCGGGGAGTAGAATAACGCGAAACGGGATAGCGCTTTTTCGTTTTTAACAGGTTCGGTGTTATGTCAGATATGTACGACAGGGGTTCTCATTGAGGTATTAGAAGAATTATGATGGCGGAGTGTTAAAAGTATTTGTCTTGTAGTCAATTTATTAACGACGATCTTCATCTATCTTCCTTCTAAATAATTGGATCACTGTCGAATCAATTTTTATTTCGGAGAGGTTGTTCTAACGGCTGCCCTACATATTCCTCCCCCAACTATTAAAATCTGCTTACAGTATAGTGGTGTGTATTGGTTTAAGCAAGCTTTCCTTTTCCTTGTTTACTATCCTAAACGGTTTAGTAGGTACAAGGTTATTCTAACTTTACTCTAACGATGCAATACTTCAACGTACCGATACTCTAAAATTTCTACCAATTTATATAACAGCATCGATGGAACATGTAGTGCGTTAAATATTAATTAGATAATAAATGTATAGACATATACTCTATTGGAATAATGCTCAGATGAATTAAGTAATTTCCTCGTTACATTTAACTACGTTAAACGATAGTGAAATCTATTTGAATTCTACGTTGCAATTGAGCGTGCATAGTTAATCGAATAAAAATAATCCATTGAAATAGTCTCGGAATCAGTTAATTTTTCGTGCTTATGCTCCGTGCGTGCTTGATGTAGAAATTATAGAAGTAGATTCCATTGGCAAAAAGCTGTAAAATAATTTCATGCCGCAAGCAGAAAAATACAGTAAAAAAAAAGAGCATCTATATTTGATATGGAGGAATAATTTTGAAGCATCTTGTATTTGTTTTATCACGAGGCAATTAATTTAACGTAATTCAACGAATTAAACGTAGTCAAGAGAAATAAGGCCAATTTTCTCAATGATTTTATTCGATATCGTTTATAAATGATCACGATGATTGTCGTTTATAATTACATTCACGATAAGAAAGATTATTACACATTTTTAAATCTGTTTTATGAGAAGAATTATATGACTAAATTTAATGTATTTATCTTGTACATTTCCTAAAAAATATAATAAAGTTTCACGTATTCAAATAATTTTATATCAACCGGCGAATAAATTAATATTCTCTACAGGTGAAAAAAGAAACAAGAGAATAATTAGTAAAAAGCCACAACACAGCAATATTTATTGAATAATAATTACAATTAACGTGTACACAGGTAAACTAAAAATGAAAATACTCTAAAGCTTTGTCGCAATCGCGTTGCACCAAAATAAGGATGACAACAAAAGCATCGATAAAAATTCCGTATAAATGTGTAATGATGAAAAAAATTAAGTATCAAACTCGTACAAACCAGATCCAACTCGCGTTTCCTACCGCAACGTCTATCTTTTCCTTTGCGCTAATTCAATAACAATAAAACTAGAACAAAGGTAATTCATGCATTCTAATAATATCGACGCGAAATTTCCATTGGAAACGGTAATTTATTGTTTAAACTGTTATTAGTTTATTCGGATAAATAATTTAACATTGCGCGTTAAAGATTTCATTGCGTCTTTCTATTAATTAAAAAATAAAAGATGTTACGTCGCATTTAATATTGTATTGAAATTTAAATTACTAATCGGAAACATAATGCTCAACCGAGGTATAGATCGGTGTGCAAAATAATTCAGTATCGAGCATGCAGATAATCAATTCATGATTCAAGCAAATTTACGCATGCACTTACATGTATATATAATTTAAATTTAAGAGATATTGTATAATACACATCGATCTTGTGCGTAAGTGACGTTAAACTAACTTCGAATTTGTAATATTTAAATATATGCATTGCAATTTATATATTTTAACATTTCATGTGTGGTTTTTCGAACTGAAAAAGTGACATGAAAATCCGGATTTCAATTGTACCAAATTTAAATCGATCAACACTTATAATTAATATTCTAAAAATTCTTAGAAAATTCATAATACATTGGATACGATTCCAAATGCATATATTTACCAATAATACGTCTTACGAAGTACATTGGAAGCGAAAATGCATACTTCATGTGCTAATACTTGCATGTCAGTCTTTATAAGTAACTTACAAAAATGTTCAGTTAGACGTTCGAAACATCGTTTAACTTTATCGGGCTTAGAGATCTAGATATTAAACGAATAGGATTCCAGTTAGTTATCGTTCCTTAAGGTTATCGTAATCTGTATAAACTAACGGGAAATACGATTTAGTTAACATTTTCTAAATCACTTCCAGTTATATGTATATAAGTTGATTGTTGATCAAGATTTCGTAGCCTAGTTTCGTAAAACTGATGCCACTTTCAATAAAATATTAATGTACGTTCTCGATACGCGATTATATATGGCAACGTCATTTCGCCGTTTAAAGGAAAAACCAAACGACGTTCGTATTAGTGCGCAAATAACGCTCAAAACAATGTTCTTTTAGTATTTAGCTGAAAGCATCGTAAATTTGTTAACGTAAGGCATTGGGAAAACAATCGACAGGTCGCTCGATCAGAAAAGGGAACGCTTTTCCACTTCCGGTTACCTCCCTTCGTAGGATAATTCAATACGAAGTCGAGAAAGGTCAGGTGCGAGAAATTACGACAGAAGCAAAAAGACGAGTCCGCTCAGAGCAGTAACCAAAACAGCGGTCATGTACGACAGCGATATAGAAAGTGATCGACGTTGAATGTGATTATTGTACTCACCACGAACTTGTTTCACATATTTTTCGCTTCGGAATGAATTGCTCACGGACTCCAATAGCGTGTGAAGACACCTCAGATTCTCTCTACACGCACACTCCACTTCCGTCTACAACAAGAAAGAGGCAAATCATTACAGGAAAACAATACAAGCTACGGGACTACTTTCAGCGAGCATAAAATACTACAGCAAAAGCCCTTAACCATATTTCTATGTACTATTCAACAAGAACTATTCAATTTTTATTTTATTATTGTATGAAAACAGGAAATTAGAGTTAAGCGTTAGGTTAAATCACTAAAAGCCTGGAGAACTATCGTTGTAACTTACATTTTTACTTATAGAAACTGTGCTTGAGCGAACGTACCTTCGTGCGAAGCCAACACGAAACTGTCCACAGAGCGAGGCAGAGATGTAAACACTGACGCTAGTCAGTGTTTATCTCTGTGATTTGTTGATACACTCTACAATAGCAGGATAAGGACAAAGCGGCAGTAAACATGCAAGCAAACGTCGTTGCGTAGTCTTTGTCGAACTTACTACCACCTCACGGTGTAATGATTTCACATTGAGTGAAATACGATATACATATAGTTTTGTTTCAGAGTATTTACAACTATGAAAATGTGTTGACACAATTTAATCTAATAATCAGTGTGTCACTGTATCGAATGATGATAATTCATGTCAGGGCATAGCGACGAATGGACTAATACAGTAAATATAACGGTTTAATATAATCAATTTTATTTATTATATATAAACTACGCCTAAATTAGTTACGTTACAAATAATAGCAGAACTTAACATCAGCATCGTCACTTAATAAAATGGTGACGGTCTAAAAGAAGCAAATGTATAGTTTCAATATACAATGTCGTCGTTGTAAAGAGAAACTTACAGGGTTTCTAATTCCCCTATTTACCACCTGGAATCTTTGTCGTTGGTTGTTCACTTAAAATGCTTAATTTGGAGAATCAAGTAAAGCTTTTACACGAATTAACGTTAACCTGTATTAATATATATTAACGTAGAAAGTCCTTTTCCAAAGTATAAACTTTCTAAGACGGTAGTAAAAAATGTTAAATCTTGATTAGCGATCGCTCGCTCGTTACAACTGTCGAAGACGTTAAAACTACCTTAAAGCTAGCATTCGAAGCGGAGAAAGCAAAAGAGGAAGCAAGCTTAATCGTACTTTCCATAGTCAGGTGCAACGGGTGATGTCAAGCTTAGAAAAAAGGATTTCATGCGTTCACACACGAGCACAACCTTGGTTGAGGTGAACACAGTTGAGCGATACAAACAGAAAGCAACCTCGGTAATGTTCCTCAGCAAACCGTGAAACAAACCGAATAGCTTTTTTGCCAGTAAGCGCATAAACAGAATCCCTACTGTGGATATACGTACGCAATCCTCAGGAATTGCTCCGCCTTTCGATCTCAAAAACAGATTTTCAGCGAGCGCCAGCTGGGACTGAGACTTTTCAACGACGTTTCGCACATCCTCCACGTCGCTGTCGCTGTCCTCCGTAGTGTCGATGATTTCCTGAAACATATACAAAGCGCATAGTCAATATAAAGTTCATTCAATACTTCGATACTTTACTTGCTAGATTGACTGTCATCCGTTTAAATTAGGTACTTATAAGCGTTACGGATAACTCGTGACTACAAATGCATGATTCGTCGAAAGTATTCTTCACGGATGGCTTAAAGGAATTTATACGTTATTTGTGCATTCAGATAAAATGGTTCGTTAATTTTTGGTCTCGTCATTCACTTGAACGTTTATATTGATTCAGAGTTCGTTACCGAAGTTACGATGCAGATTTATAATTTCTCTCGGAGGACTTGTATTTAAATCAGTTGGGATACTCTGTCGAATCTCGTTGACCGTTTTCACCACAGCGGTTGTGTACCACTGATCAAAAGATATTGAAGTCAAGCAGAGAACCTAATGATGCTTTCGTTGTGCTCGTGCCAGCGGTGCTCAAAACGCGTCATTATTATACAGAATGAAAGTTCTCGAGTCTGGATATCATAGCTACCTAGACATTGTTAAGATCAGGATAACGAATTGATCGCATTGTACACAGACTTACTACGTGTTTTACCTACTATGCCTCTTTTTACGTCTTGTGGAAGTAAAATAATTTTAATTAATTTATTAACGTTACTGTTGAAGTGATCGTGTTTGCAGAAATATATTTAATAATTTTTCTCGTGTTGCGAAAACAGTTCAGAAAAAATTCGATTTCAATTTAAATTCGTTTTCATTAAATAGTGGCTCAAGTGTATTACATTTTGTAAGTTAAAATATATTTACAATACACGACTCTTATCCACGAATCTAAATGCGGAGTACACTTAAAAAACATTGTCATTGCATAAACACTTGTACAAACAATGCCAATACATTGAACTTGCGTGTAATACGAAAATTCATGGCGATTTGTGATTTAGGTCTGCCGTGAAATCATACTTTGTCCACTCGACTGCGAAGGAACTCTTGTAGCGACTATGGCCGTAATTACCCTCGTTTACCCTCGTTAAGATATCATCATTGCAGAGACGCATTCATCTCAGAGAACTCTTGATAAGAGACGAAGAGATTCGACCAAGGAGTATATTATGCGAGAGATATCAAAATGAAACTATGGAAAGCGTAATTACCTGATATGAAATTTCAGTTCAAGAATTATTATTAAGTAATTATTACGAATTAAGTTATAATTGCAATTTAAGAAAGTCAAATGAACAAGAGCAATTTATCAATACTTTGTAATGATTTCTACTGGGCAGAAATATTTTTGATAGAAGCTATGCGTGAGTATCTTTGGTACAAGGTGTGAGGTTGCGAGGTATAAGGTTGAAAAGAAAGTCTTTACAGATATTTACATTTCATTTACTGGACTGTGTGATTAAAAATAATTCGATGCCATTAGAGGATACTTTCGGCATGTAAAATTTGTATTAAATTTTTGTTAAATTTATTTTTGCAAGGATTTTCGTTCCAACCATATAAAAATGAATCTATTATTTGCTGCAAGCTTTTATTTGCTGCAGAGGAATTACATTTTGCCCACAGCAACGTACGTTTATTTTCTTATAACTGAAACATTGTAGCACAAACAATATACTAAAGTTAACGCTACTATAATACATCACCTTCGGTATACTAGGTATTTAACAAAAAAGGAACCTCCGTTAAATACGAAACAATTATATTATGTATAACGAAATATTATAACGTTACAACAAAATTTACACGAACACTTGCGGTATGGAACACGATATAAACTCTTACTTTATTACTAATGTAGTAATATGAAACATTTTAGAGATATTTTTAAAAAGTCATTGAAAATATACAATGAGATTAGATTAATGTATTATGCTATATAACGATTCGTGGTATGCACAGAATAAAAAGGAACCGAGCGTAAAAATATATATTGGGGGTGTACTACAGAAAAAATATGGACACTCTATCGAAAAAGAAGAAAAGAATGGAACGTACATGATGCATACGACTTCTAGGCAGCGGAGAACTAGTAGGGACCGCGCTCATACTGGATGCACAATCAGATTGACTATCGAGGAAGTTTCTGTAATCGTCACCAAAGTCCAATAGTCTTCGAGCTGTTTCCACGTCTGGCGCTTCGCTGTAGGGCTCGCTCATATATTTTTCCTGGGGGAAACAGATCAATAAATACTAATAAGTACGTACATAAATAACGACGATATTAAATCAAGCAGTTCGCAAGATGTATGACGAAGTGATTAAGGTGGAAGGATACTATTAACTTTAACGAAGTTTAATTTGTAACGATAATATCATTAACTAATTCATTTACAACAACCTAATACATCGGTCATCGAAGTTCACCAAATTCAGAATTAAACATATTTTTTTCTCTAGAAGCCCTTCAAAGTTTGTTTTTCTTTTCTATAACAAAATAAATCTGCCGAAGTAGCCATAGGCATTGCATATTCCATACCATTTGTTTTGTCAAAAACTGAAATCCTGAGATATCGTTTAAAAAATTCTTCACGCTCGTGTATAATTTTGAACCTGCCACTAATTCAAATCTAAAAACTCGTCTTCCCTTCCAATGGAACGCCTTTCGAAAGCTCTGAAGACCACCGAGTATAGCAGAGAAAGTAACCAAAGCAGAAATGGATGAAAAATGTCGGGCATCGTCCGATAGATCTCGGTTTATCCAACATCTAACGGGTAGATGTCAAAGGGTAAACGTCGTTACCTGATAATTATCCCAGGCTTGCTCGGAGAACGAGTTGTTCCCGAGACTGTTCATCTCCACGTCGCTGTCGACGTTCAGCTGTTGATTGGACAGCTCTTTGGTGTTCAGAACGTTGTCCAGCAGGCTTTCCTCGTAGACGAATCGGCCGCGCGTGCAATTACGTTGCTCCTCGCCCTCGGTTTCGGACGCCGAAGCCACCGAAGTGCAGCAGGGTAATCTGAACGGCGGTGTCGGATCGCTGACTATGGTTCTCTCCGAGGAGAGTTGTTGGTGATCCGTGCACCCCGAGAACGAGCCTGATTTCACCAGCGTCGTCAAACGTCCGTGGCAATCCCTCGAGATCGTGCGTATCGTTCGGCTTCCGCTCATCTTCCGGGTCGAACGTTGCTGATTCGTCGAGCTACCGTCGCTTCCGGCTGAATGATTCGCGTTTACACCCTCCGAGCTCGATTCGCTTTTGCGGCCCTGAATTTACAAGATTCAGACCGAGAAATTATACATGTTTCAATTTAAGCGATTCTGTTACGCGCGTTACGTGTATATTTATTTTTGTACAATTCTTTGCACTTGGAGCGATTTCAAGGCGATGCTCCTCTGTTAATATTTGAAACATTACAAAGGATAAGCCTGTTTAATTGTTCGACTTCATGCAGGCATCCTCAAATGTAAACGAATTATTTAATAAGTTAAAATTACATGAACGTGTTTCCGTGGAACTCGATGGATGTAAAATACTGCTTGCAAGATCTCTTGTATTTTTATTCCTAATGATATCTTCTTGCATAGGTGTTAACGCCGACTTACCAGAGTCTTTTTACGCAGCCTGCTCTTCTTCCTACGCAACGAGCTGTTCCGAACCACGCGGCCATCGTGACAGATGATCGACTCCTCCATCAACGTGGACGTCGAATTGTTGAATGATTTGCGTGATCCTCTACAATACAGAACAAGGGAAATCGCAACGTTCCAGTCGAAGTACCAAAGCCCAAGTTTACGATATTTAACGCGATACATTCTTCTGAATTCTGTGCGACTCTAATTTAATAAATCGTTATTAATCCTACGAATTTCATGTATTATAATTTTACTCTAATTCTATACATTGTACATTTAATAATCTCCTTCCTTGTCCTCCCTGTTCAGAGTATATTGGTTAAATTTTCTTTTCTTTTTCATTTTATGATTTGTAAATGATGTGACGTGAGGAAAAGTTCTTTCTTATGTAAAAATTACAAGCGATAAATTATCTATAACTGTACAAATTTAAAATTCAATAATTCCTTTTAAATTCCAAACACATTAAAAGATGGTTTCTTTCGTAATAACTCCTTTCCAACTCTGCATACTTGAAATTTGGTGCCCCTGTTCTAATTTAATTTCGAGTTCAATATCATCACCACGTGTAATCAGATTTTAATTACATCTAACAACTTGCTATTGGCCCCCAAACCTATCTAAAATCTGTTGTACTGTACCAAACAATACCGTCTTACCACTAAACCTACCACGACTGGACAAATGACTGTTTTCAAATTTGTCTGTACTAGCAGCCACGAGTTCTTTATGAAAAAATAAGGTGACATGCATGTTTCAATTTCGGTAAAAATTGGACATAGTGAGTTTTTCCCTCTTGGTTTTCATTTGTCCCGTTACTATAGAAACATTAGGTTGTCCCAAAGGTTTCTTTCGTAATTTCCACTCAATTACTTTTGTGCGGTAGTGTTCATATAAATGGACAATCTAATTTTGTAGACGTTGATGTTTGTTGATGTTGTTACAGTAATGGAGCAAAATGAATCGTACACAATTCAATATATTACTTATTAATAAAACGAAAGAAACTTTCGGGACGACCTGATAGTTAGAAATGAACGTCCCAGATCAGCACGTCCTAAAAGTCCGCGAACACCGTGAATTCCCAAGCAGCCCGGCGCGCGAAAAGAGAAAATCGAGGCAGACCTCGCGAACATGTACAAGTACTCACGTGGCATCGAGGGACACGGACTTGGTCGGCGGTGTAGCAATTAGCTGATGGAGCGCCGTCTCGGAGATGGAGAACTGCGAAATCGGGTCGTTGGTTTGATTCAAACTGGAGTTGTTACCGATCTGCGAGATACAAGAAACGCTCCACGGTCTGGGCCCGTTCGTTTTCTGCTTGGAGCGCATCACGACTTTCGGCGTGCTCGCGTCCAGCATCGGATGCGACTCGTTGATCGGCGTCCTGTCGACGTCGTCGAATATCTCTTGCGACATAGACTGGGACGCGCAACCGAGCAGAGCACCTTCGAAACGACGGTAAGTCGCGACGCTGCTCTGCAGATCCTCAGACGAGACCGACTGTCTCTCACCGTCGGACTCCTCGGTCGTGTACTCGCCGCTGGCATCGCAGCTATCCAACGGCTGTAATTCACGCTGATTACAATTGTTACGAAACGTTGTAATTCCCCTTAGCCCTCGTTAGAGCCGGCTCGCGTGACCGCGCAGGGAACTCGCGGAACCGTAAGCGCCATCAAAACACGCTGAATGTCATTTTTTGATCGTTTGACTGGCACATTGACTCCGTAACATCAGACTCGTAAATCATTAGAACGCTTACGATTTCGAAGTTTCATGCAAATTTTTCGAGCTATTTGCGTTAGAACTTGTGAATATTTCTGTTTTTCATATCGTAGAGAGATTCTGAAAGGAACATCTTCAAGTTGTACGTAATTTAACGTGTATTTCCGTTTAATCCGTTCAGCTTGACTTCTCAATTCTGAATATATTTTGTAATTTTTATCTAACAAAGTATCTATGTACATGCCTGAAATGATTCATGTAGTGAACACGTTAAAGACGACTAACTAAGAAGTTCCCACGACTTATCGTCAATTCACGAATCGATTGTTTATATTCTACATTTCTGAAATTTTCTCAGATTCACGCATTCCATGCAGATTTACTTTCTTCGACATCTCATCTTCGGAATTAATTTATTTAATTCCTTAGTGGAAAGTTCTGTCACCTATCTACGAGTGACGTGGGCGCTCAACGCGTCAACGAGAAACATTGTTTCTTTTTACCGCTTTGAAAATCTTCTACACACGCTGTACTATTCTTAAAAAATCAAACACGAGAATGAATCGTTCGATCTTGCGTAATATCTCAAGCTAAACCAAGGTACTAAATTCCATTCGCAGACGGGTCATAACTTTCATCGATTTGAACGTTCGATTAGCGTATCAAATGATTCATCATCGAGTACGCAAAAAAAGAAAAAAAAAAGAAGGGATCCCACATCCTAACGCCACGAAAGGCAACGGTCAGCCAGCAACAATAGCAATAATTACGACTTACCTGTGACGTAGATCGTCCTTCGTGTCCGCGCACGGAGTTCAGCTTCAACCACTCCTTTATTCGAGCGTACTTAGCGCGATGATTGTTCGTTATACCCTTATCGTCAAGAATGAGCTGAGGAAACGTCTTTGGCACTCCAGCGCGTCTTTCCTCCCCGACCAATTTCTCTACCTCCTTAATGAGCCTCTGGATGCTCATCTTGTCATTTCTCGTTTCCTCGTCGCTGTCCTTGTCGCGATGAGACGACGCGTCGGTTTCGTTTGATGTCTCGTCGACGCACTCCATTCCGACGCTTTTCACGGGTTTCTCGGTCGTTTTCGCGGTTTCCCCGCAGATGTGCCCGTTCCTCGGCGTCTCGCCGAAGTCCAAGCCCACCAGGACGTTCGTTTTACGTTGCTCCGCGTCGTTGTTCACGTTCGACGACGTGTAGGTCCACTCTTCCTCCGAGGAGTCCTCCGCGACCACCGCGGGCTCCTCGTTCTGCTCGGAGTCGGTGTCCAAGTGTCTGAAGTAGAAGGTCGCGCAATTCTTCGACTTCCTGTTGGACCTGGTGCGGAAACAGCAGGTTAGAGACAGGATGGACCAGCGTTTTTCGCGGGAGGAGATACGAGGAAGTACTGCGCAATCCAGAGATGAGCGAAACCCTAGGCTTCGATTAAATCGGAAGTTTGCCGATGCGTTTGTCTCGTTTCTTTCTTTGGGAAATGTTCGAAAGATGAAACGAGATAAACATATCTGCTAACTTGAGATTTATTCGAAGCCTAGGGTTTCGTTCATCGCTGTTGCAATCCAAGGAGACGCGACACAAATGTTGTTTGTGCCGTTGTTTATTTTTTTAAGAGAGGACGAAATTACACTGGTTATTAAAAGTATACGAATACTTGAATTTTGGAAGTTTTAGAATCTTAAAGTAGATGCTCCATGGATTTATTTAATGTAGGATCTTAAGAAAACTTCACTCGATTGTTGTTTGATTATTGAAATATTAATTGTATCAGCCTATTTCGATTTAAATTGATTGTCACAGTTTCATGAAAAACTATATCAAAATTTTGTAATCTTAGCATAGCTTCTTTTGGAACATACAGATTTCGACATGAATTTTTTTTAACGAAATTAAAATGCAATTTTTATTATTTCATGTTGTAAGCATCGAAATGATGGAACGTTTAAAATAAAACGAAAATTATTCACCACCCAAGTTTTACGAAAAACGATATTAAAATTTTGTAATTTTAGCATAGCTTCTTATGGAAGATACAGATCTTCGCAGTGAATTTTTTCAATTTAAATCAAATTGCAATTTACGAGGTTGCTATAAGCTTGATATGTTATAATAACTGAAATTACGAATCATTTAAAAAAAAAGTGACGAATATTAACCACATCGTTACCGAGATATTATAATTCATCAGAATTTGAAACTCAACGTAGAGAAAAACCTAAACATCTTGTTTTGATGTAAAATTTAATTGTTATTTTCAGAGACGTCCTTAACACCTTATACTTAACACTTATAGTGTCGCTACAGCGCGTTTGTGAACGTCGATATACCTATAAAGCGCACAGAAAAGAAAGATACGCCTCTTTCGTCAGGAACAACACGGCACTAGACTTTTACGAGTTCGCATTCTCTCGCGCAAACAGACGCCTAACGCGCACGCCTAAGTGATAAAACCGTGATAAGAAGAGCCTTACGTGTTGAAAGATGCGACCTCCTCAGTCGTTCTACGACGTTTCACTGGCTCGTCGGTAGCAAGATTGCTATTCGATTGTTCGACGTTTTCGGGTTGACCGTCGATTTGATCGCAAGATTCCTCCTCGATGACCGTCGAATTTGTCATCGGCACTGTGTCAGGTGTCGGTGGCATGTCGTCCTCTTCGTCTTCGCTTACCGCGTCCTCTTCAACGTCACCCTCTTCTCCTTGATCTCCCAAAATCGTTGCAATTCGATCCTCCGCTCCCTCAGACTTCGTGTCCATCACACAGAGCTGACATAGTTCATCCTGCAAACAGGCATCGCGAAACGTTATCTCAGAGGCACCGTGACGTTTCGATTCGTCGAAAGATTGCGAGTATTTCGCTCCGTTTCGCGAAATATTATACTCGATTACTGAATCATCGTTTATTTTACCGGAAGCCCTGAACCGAATGATATCACTGCAGGAACGACGACACGTCGTGCACTATATTCAACTATTATAATTCCATGGCTTTTGTTAAAGCGACAAACACGATGAACCTCGCGTTTACATATCTCGCTTACGACTGCCTACCGCGACTACAGAGGCATCACGATAATTTTCCACGATAAGGAGTTAATTATCGATCACGCCGCTAAATGGAGCGCTAACGCAAGCACCGCTTCGATTCCGTCAAAATAGCGACGTGAAGTTCAGGTACCCCTTTAGATAGATTTAGATGGCCGCAACCTTCAACGATCACGATCGACCGAGGATTCTGATTCCTTTGAAATGTTCATGTTGGAATATTTACTATTATTTATGTAAATAAAATCGAAACTTTTAATTGATAAAATTAGCATTTTATTCTCACATTATACCCCATCTCCAATAGTTCATTAACGGTAACTGAACCATAATGTATGGATTGTTATTCAAAATGGTGTGTGTTTCGACCTGTGCTTTGGACCTCTTTTTGTATAAGAAAGTATAATTTAATTTGAATAAATTGCACATAAACCACACGGTCAAAAATTGATCGATATTTTATACGAAACTTCTATGTACCAAAGAACTACAGAGATTGCATTTTCGTCGATCAGAATCAAGCCAATTCAAACTTATTTGAACTCATAAAAATAAAAATCAAACAGTACGCAAAACGTAATATAAAAAGAAAAAGGAAATGTACGATAAACCAGAAAGAAAACAAACATGTATTAACATGTCAACTACATGGATTACGATTCGTTAAGACAAATATATAATAACATTTAATCACAATTAATCACGGTAAAGTCAAGTATCCGTTTATCCCACTTGATTTCTACTATAAAATAATCACAATGATCAAGTAACAAGATAAGAAGCAGATGCATTTTCAATTATTCTCGCAGGGTGAGTAAGTGACAACTTGCAAGTACAAACGACTCGAAAGCTCCTCAGCTTGTAACGAGCTTGTAAAAAGCTCCGTGACGACTCAAGGTCAACCTCAAGCGTGCGACTAAATCGTTGATGGCAAGTTAGAGACAGTATCTCGCTAGCAAAAAAAAAAACCTGTCCACCAGCTATAGTATGGAGTCTTCGCGACATGCGTGTCCGATTCGTTTTATACAGACTGCTGGGGCTCGCTACACGCTGTACGGGCTCGTTTCGCAGCAGATTTCTTTCCACTTAACACTTTAACGCACGCTTGTTTTAGCCAACGTTCAAAGTCGAGTTTAACTACGTACCAGCTAACGGTTGGAAGAAATTTTGTCATTACAAGAGCCAGGAAAAAGACAGACGATACAATAGAAATAGAATAGATTCGATGAATATTATTCCTTTTTGTTTCAATACATATCAGATTATTTTACTAACCGACTTCGAAAACGAGGTTACTCAATTCGACATGTATATTTTTTTTTTTTTCTTTAATAAATATAATGGAAATCATTTTGTTGACAGCTCTGCATCTCCTCGTGAGATATTTAACCGTTCCGCTTGAAACGAAACAGCCTACGTATAAGCCTCTTCAGGACGCACATTCTAAAATTTCAAAAAAGTTACACTTTTTTTATCTTTCACAATAAGTTATAATCACACGTACTTGCGTTTAAAATTAAAAGGTCGAATATATTTTTCGCTTGGTATGTTTTCGAAGATACAAACTTTTAAATCCATTTCGGAATTCTGAACTCATTAGAATATACAGGGTGTCCCAAAACTCGGGGAGGAGTCGGAAATGGGGGGTAGCTGAGACGATTCCGAACAACAATTTCCTTTGCAAAAATGTCGGATGGGGCTTCGTTAAGGAGATATTAAGCGAAAACCCCGACCAATCAGAGCGCGCGTAGACCGTTGGAGCGGCCGCGGTAGCGAAGGCTACGCGCTGGCGGCCGCGCTTGCACGCGAACAAGTGACTCGACGTGCATCGAAGGACATTGGGCGCGGCCGCCTAGCGCGTAGCCTTCGCTACCGCGGCCGCTCCAACGGTCTACGCGCGCTCTGATTGGTCGGGGTTTTCGCTTAATATCTCCTTAACGAAGCCCCATCCGACATTTTTGCAAAGGAAATTGTTGTTCGGAATCGTCTCAGCTACCCCCCATTTCCGGCTCCTCTCCGAGTTTTCGGACACCCTGTATAAGTCTGACGAGAAAGAGGATTGACTCTGACTGTGGTAAGAAGAAGTATACGGTACTCTACGGTACGATATTCGACGGTACAGTGCGAACGTTCTCAATGGCAGTCTTGCGAGAGCCATTCAAGCACTATTTGTTACTCGACAAAACGGAGCCTTGGTCGTCTATGAAATTGGCCGTGACGCAACCATGACCGGCTTAAAATTTCACATTCTTTCGTTTGACCGAGCATACGAACCGCGCTTTCATTCGTTCGGCGCATTCCCGCTGGGGAACGAGACGAAAAGCATTCTAATCGCTGCAAAGCAAGAAACACGACGGCTATTTCTGCGATTCAACAACGCGGTTTTCACTTTTGACAATTTCTCGAGGAGCATGCCCATCTAACAAACGAATTTACGCGAAAATATGTTTACGACTAATGAATTTACAAACCTACGATTTAATTTACGAATATACCGTGGATGTAACGTACATGGTACCTGTACGAAACGATTACAGAGAACTAGAAGTGATACAAAATAGACGCGTACACGTGTGCGCCCCGAATCGACATCTTTCGCGAACAAAACGAGCAGAGCAAAGATAACGGACGAAACGTAATGAAACGTAATAACTTTCCGCGCGACGGCGTAAGAAACTGGTTTCCGAGCCGTCGGAAGTAAAACGTTCGATAAAAAATAACTCTTCTGCTGGCGCGGGGCAAGGGTTTGATGCAACTCGAAGCACGTTCCTCAACGTCACGTACGTGCAATTACGCGTCAATTTCAATTTTTATTTTATTTCGCCCGGTGAATATTTCAGAAGGTAAAAGGCTCAGCGCTGTATACATACTTTCTCCTGTCGAGTTCTCGATTCCGTTCGAGCAGAGCGCAGCGCGCGAACGGGAAACATTTTCGAACTTACTTCGAGAGAAAAAATAAAACAAGGCGAAAGAAAAACAAAAAGAAAGAAATTACAGAAAGAAGAAGTACCGTTCCGTCGCGCCGTTCACGATGCCTTCTCGTCGCCTGTCCCGCGCAACAGCGTATCATTCTCTTGCAAGCGTTCGACATTTTCTTCGATTGTCTCAATAGTTTGTTTCGCGACGTGCACTCAGGTGTTTACAAATATCATTCCCATCGAAAAGTTGTTCGCGATTAGCAGCTGGTCAAGACTAGCAGATAAATGTTATAAGTAAATGTTAGAAGTAAATGTTATAAGTAAATGTTACAAGTAACTGTTATAAGTAAAAGGTAGAAAGAATTTCTAGCTGTAACTATTATCAGAAATTAATTTTTAGTTATTCCAGCTAACAGATACGACGATATAGACAAATTTCTCACGATTACCGTGTTCGATGAATACCGTGAACCGTGATTGTTATTAACATTTAATCGAAGACTGAATGTTACTATACGCATTGTAAATGTTCGATTCATTCGGAGATGTACATATTCGATGCATTTTATAGTTTCGGATTATTATACCAATGTTCCTCGAGAAAGTAATATTTCTGAACGTGAAAAGTTGAGAACAAAATTTAAACGAGTAATCGTGAGATATTTTTCTATATTTTAACGTGTATTGATCGGAACAATTAAAACTTAATATTTCCGACATAATTAAACATTTGCGATACATAGAGTATCAGTTCTCTTTTCTTATTCTGCACTGACAGATATACATATACATTGTACATACATATATTCTCAGTACAATTATTTTTATACTAACATAAAAGGTTGAATTATAGTAGTTACATAATAACACGAGAGAAACTTTTGGGACAACCTGATATAATAATTACATTCCCCCATGTCACAAAATTCTTTCTGGGCGTTTAATGTTGCACGCGAAGCGTGTAAATACCGATTCAGCGGCCTGAATTCGTGTCAGAAATTATTACCGTTTGTTCATCTGTTGACTCAATATTCGCTCTCCGTCTTTCGATAATAATGAAACGATTATCGTGCCACAAAGAAATTCTTCGGGACAATCGAGCTTCGTTTGCACGAGAAGCTCGTAAATACCGATTGAACGCCCTCGTTTCGTCTTGGAAGGGTACACAGGGTGTGTCTGGAAACTGGGGCTACCGATCTGGTGCTCTTTTTTTCAAAAGTGCGTGTACTCTTTTTGACCCGGTGTAACTATGGTTTACTTTTCACTTATTCGAAACAAGTGAGCTCTTTGTGAAATTCCAATGTGAAAGAATCAGATCGCGTGACCTGTCTTTATTTATTTGCTTTACGTTTAATGTTTGTATTACAGAGTTTTTTTTTTTTTTTTTTGTACTCCAAGTATCGGGGTTATTCGGTATATATTTGTTGCGAAAGTAAACAGTTTCTGATGATTCAATTCAAATTTTATATCGAAGTTAATCAAAGTATCGCTTCTGAAATATTTTTATTTTATCGGGTGAAAGTGCAACCGGGATTATATGCATGCAATCAGAGAACGAAATAGGGCTGATTTTTTAATTTATACTTCTTTTATATTATTTTTGAAAGCAATTACTCTGCTTGAGGCTTACTGTTGGAATCTACTAGAATTTCGTAATGTACCATACGAACCTTGAAATATAGAATCGATAAAATAATTAACGAGTCCTTTATCGATTCCTCGTTTTCGTTGTCCACGAACAAATGTATATACTATTTACTTTTTTAATAATCACTGATATATCCAGGCTAATTACAAAGAATTTTCTCAAAATCTTAGAATTTTGTCAGAACATTACTGTACGTCTAATTGCAAACTTTCATTTAAAAAAAAAAAAAAAGAAAAGAAAAAACACACACAATTTACCGCGGCATTTGTAGCGGCGATCAGGGGAATTTTTATTGGTCACGATCAGTCGAAATTCGCGCTTATTACGGAACACATCGAGCGATCTGACTCGAGATTTCGCTCGTTAAACGACGAATAACGAGTGTTACCCGTGTGCTTCGTATGTCAATTTTCAGTAACGACGAAATAAACCTACATCCTCGTAAATCAATTTCACCTGGCCGACAAAGAGACGGAACGAAAGGAACTCTGTCGAACGTTCCGCTCGACGCGCCGTAATAATATTGTCATTGCTCTCGAGCGATAGATCATTCGCACGAGTAACGTGTGACGAGCCACATTACACAACGAGCGATCTATGTACACGATCGGAACGATCGAGAGAATTCCTCGGCATTGGTTCCTATAAATTTCCTTACTTTCCCAGGCGAGAGACGAGCGTAAACGAGACTGCAATCAAAGTCTGGACGAAAGCACCGACACTGCACACGATTCAGAGTGCACAGAATGATTTTAGAAACTGGGACGAACTGTGGTTCGAAGTGTCTCAACCCTCTGCGGTCCTAATATCGAGAGAGGACCGGCAATATCGGCAATATTGCACTGAAATTAGAAAATTTAAACCGCAAAGGGGTATATACCGAGGCAAACTACATCGGAATCGGAAAAATACTTCCTGTATCCTTGAAATTTATTATGCAACTTGCACCACATGTGTTAACAAGCTTGTTTTTCATTATCATTATCATGATCTAAGCGTACGAAGAAATAACGCGAGACTGGACATAAAACTATTATTAAGTTCAGAGTTATGCCTACTGTTACTATCTCTAGACCACAAGAAGAGCGGTTAAGACACTTTTTAATCCTTTACCGTATGAATTTTATGTTATCTTTCGAAGAAGAAATTCTTTTTGAATAAATTAGTTACCCACGAATTAATCGATAGAGACTAGGAATATTAAATATCTATTTTATCTGTCTCGAAGAATTAAATAAATAACTCTTTCTTCTAAAATTCTAATTTGTTCAATTCTATATCGATACACAGTGGAAATGCTTTCGTCTGTAACTTGTATGCATACGTTGAAAAACTTCAGTTGCACCAAAAGTCACCGAGGCTACGAATACTCAATACCTATTTTATCTTTTTACTTCGAATAATTAAATGAATAATTCTTTCTTTCAAAATTCCAATTTGTACAATTCTGTAAATAATTAAAGGATCGTATGTTTCTATTCAGTGGAAATGCTTTGTGACTGTATACGTATTTTGAAGAACCCAAGTTGCGTCGAAAGTCACTAGTTTCACGAGTATACAATTTATTCGAGGAACCCAGGTCGACGGAGCAACGCGATCACTTTTGTTCTTGGAAGAAGACAATGGAGGCTAATAAGGATCAAGCTCATTTCCATATCCAGGTATCTTTGGGTTTGAGTCCACCCCGTTAGGCGGTTTGGACAGTGCTCTACGGTACTCTGCGTCTCGAAAGAATAAAATAAAACATTTCCAAAAGGGCTTCGAGGCTTTGTTTTTCAATAACAAAAGCGGAAACTTGCGACGACGTCGTTCGCGTTCAATTGTAATCGCGTGTACTTTCGTTTAAGATACACAAAATAGTCATATATATTCCGCGTCATCCGAGTTACATTAGAAAACAAAATGCCAGAAAGCCGTCGGAAATAATTGGAAGGGGTGCAGAAACAAAGAATACGCTTCTGGGAAGAAGGATATTCTGCTTGCGAGTGGTGAAAAGTTGGCTGGCAGTTCGCGCCAATAAGAACGCTAATTGTATGTTCCGGGAAGCAAGTACAGTTACTTCAATTGAGATTCTGAAATCACGGTGGAGGAGTTCCGATGAAAATTGCAAAAAGTAGTTGCGGTTTCGTTTGCTGAAATTCAGTTGGCTGTTCCGAGAAGGAACGAGAAGATTCTTTTGAATTGGTAGTATACGATTGAACTGTAGATAAATAAGGACTTGGTCCAATAATTATTACTGAAGCAGTTTTAAGGATCTGTTTCAGATATCATAGACGATAAAAAAACCATTTTTAAGATAGCGGATATCGATGAAGTAATTACGATCGAACTTGGTTATGACGAAAAACGAAGTAATCGATAATGTTTAGTCTATATGAGCGCTAATTGCTGTATCGGACGTGTCTTCATCATTTGATATTATTTTTCTCTGATATAAAGAAACCACGTTAATTAATGTAAAATGCGATTTCAATTACTATTTAATTCGTGGATTTTGGAACGAATGATTCAACAATTTTACTTCAACATTCATCATATTTCCCTGAATGCGTAAGTTAAATCAATCTATTCGTTACAAAAAGAAGCGATTATATAAAAATACGTTAAAAGTTAACGTCATTATGGTTTCCTGTTCACGATTTCGTCACATCCTTGCAAGTTACAACTAAGTTTGACTGCGCATAGCTCAACTTTTCGATCGATTAATGCACACAGATTGTAACGCGAATACAAAGTATGCAAGACGCTTTCTTCATGCTCAAAATGAAACAATGGTCGGTTAGCTAATAAGGATCAACTTCACTGCCAACGCTCAGATATCCATCGTCGGATTCGAACGACCGCCTCGCTAACGTCTCCCGAACTGATTTGGTAACAAAGTATCGACCACGAGACGTTAAATTACAGTGTTCATGTTTCACTGCTCAAAAGTTATCTAGCCTTCAGTCCATACATAGTAGCATATAACCACGATGGAATTGAACTGCTTTCAAATATTTTACATTACACGTTTCGACGAAATAAATGAAACGAATTATACATGTCCGAACACGTGGCCGGATTAATCATATTTACAGCTCGATCTCTTCGTTGTGTTTTACGTTGTCTACTTCTACAAACTTTTATTGTTACAAAATCAGCAGCTGTATATATATTTTCATATGTGTACGTGCTCGTGTTATGTGAGTTTTCTTACGAGAGAACCTAGCGTGTTTTAATAAATCGTATAATCGGATGTTCATGCATTTATGGCAAATGGAAATACGGAGAGATCTATAAGAACGCGTACGAATACAAAAATATATAAAATAATAACGTACACATTGTACGGTTTGTGATAATGAATATGAATTTGCGTAAACATCCGCAGACTGATAATAAATATGCGTTAACCTTGGTGATTTTAGTGTTATGCCCGATACATATTTTCCCATCACTCCAAGCAAGTGAACAAAATAAGAAACGTTACAATTTTTCATTGAAAAATTCATCCCGAGACGATATTCTATTCTATTTACGCAGGGCTCCATTACACGAGTCACCGAAAGGGACACGAATTGGACGCCAAACCGAGCAAAGAAACCGGAAATGCTAAACCAAACATCCAGCGAGGTTCACCAACCGACACCGCGAGCAACGCGCACACCAAGAGCGTCGACCGAACAACCAGTCACTTTCAATTAACCGAAGTTCCTTCTCGTCGCAACGCGTGCTGGCACAAGAACACCATTGTTCCGCAGGGACAGAGTTCGGGACGCGTTGCTATACCGGTTTCACGGTTTCAGAGGCTCGTCTGGGGCAACCCTCCAACGTCCAGAACAGGGAAAATCAGCTCCAGGGAAAGGTACACGGAGTTAATCAGAAATTTCTTCGAATACCGGACACCTCGAGCACATGCGTGTCACCATATTTTATTCACTTCGGTTGTATCAACAGTTTTGAAGACGAGGGTGAAGGAGGAGGATGATTATTTACTGTATTAAAAATGATAACGAATGAACTTATAAGTTCGTGCCGTAGCTTGCGTTTATAATTAATAAAGAAAACTTTACCCACATATTGATTTTTACGCTCTCATTACACCGTTTTTGGCCCAAGAGGAAAACACACGGATCACATAATAGAAGAAAGCAAAACCTATCAAAATAACGGATGACACATGGTAGACAATGCATACTCGATACGAAATCATATCTGCTCTGATTTATGGATCAACTAAAAATTATTCAAATAGAACATTACACAGAACTGATGTTTGATCGCTTTCTTTTTTACCAAGAAGGAAAATGCACAAAATCACATAACAGAAGAATCCAAAAGGTCTCGAATGACGTGTAACACATGATACTCAATTGCTATAATTCATACTCGATATGAAATTAATCCTGCACAAATT
>NW_026534341.1:3366647-3380422 GCF_026225885.1 Hylaeus anthracinus | reverse complement strand
TCATACTCGATATGAAATTAATCCTGCACAAATTTATACACCAACTGAATACTATCCAAATAATGAGTTAATAAATCGTTACATAGAACTGATGTAGGATCACTTATTTTTTATTTTTTTTTTTTTACGAAAAAGGAAAACACAACATTAATTGCTATAATTCATACTCGATGTGAAATTAAACCTGCACAAATTTACACACCACCCAATCCTATCCAAATAATGAATCGATAGATTATGACACTGAACTGACGTTGGATCACTTGTTTTTTTTTTACGAGCAAGGAAACACACACAAAATCACATAACAGAAGTATTCAAAAGGTGTCGAATGACATATAAAGTCTCTTAAGCAATTGCTAGGAGCCATGCACAATGAAAAATGAAACCAGCACGAAATTACGAACGAACTACCCAAATAATGAATCGATCGATCGTTATACAGAATTGATGTTCAATCACTTTTTTTTTACCAAGAAGAAAAACACACGAAATCACGTATAACAGAAGAATCCAAAGGGTCGTCCAGGTAATACGCACCTCGAAGTAGGATCCATCGCTGATCGATCGGTTCTCGGAAGACGCGTCGGTGTCGGATAGATCCGCTCTGACCGTGGCTGGATCCTCGCAGTATCGCGATCTCGCGGCTCTCTGCTGTCTCGAGCGGCTCGAGCGCGTCGAACGTGCCGACTGACTCGGGGATTCCCTTCCAGAACCCCGCGAATGTCTGCGGCTGAGTCGAGGCTGCTTCGTGACTGGCTCCTCGTCGCTGTCGCTACTGCAGCGGTAAGGTACAACGTTCTGAAACACGAAATCGCCGAATCACTTTATCTGATAATCCTCTCCGCGCTGGCCAGCGGCGTAAGACTCCCAACATCCGACATATGAAGAGGTTCTTTACTCCGAGTTAATAATCGGTGAAGAATATCACCTCGAGGCTGGAGGTGTCCACGCTAAGCTCTCAGAAATCTGAGATACGACTAATTTACCATACCACTTAGTGGAATGGTAGGGGTACTCTTAAGCGTGCCCCTTGAGAACGACTCGAAAACCGTTTCGTCGATACACGTTGGACTCAAAAGGATGTCTGTCTGTACGCTTGAGCGGAATTTTTAAAGCATTTTAATTATTATTATTTACGTTAAAAAATCCATTTCAGTGGAGCCAATGTCTACGAAAATATGGATTTAAATTTCCTCTTACATTTATTTTATATAACATTATTATTCGTTTCATTTAGTTCGTTTTTTAAATAATTTTACTAATTACTGTTTTGTAATAAAATTGAAAAGGTGTATAGCGTTAAACACATCGCGATTAGCGTTTAGCAATATTTTTAAATTTATTCAAATGCAAACCCTGAAATATCTCGATGCATGAAAAAAATGGACCTATTCCATTCTCAAGTATAACAGCTCAGAAATGGAAGAATTCGTATAAAGAGCTAAATTTGTGCTATTTGTAAGTTGTAGGATTACTTATAGTTACTGATGATACAGTTCAATGGGATGATATGATACAGCAATACAAAATATCATCACAGTTATAGTACACTTGTGCCATTCATACACAGTAATGACAGGATTAAGTCGACGATACAAAAATTAAATAATGAGTATAAAATAGATAAACGTATATAGCCATAGAAGTTGTTGGACTTGGATACAGCTACATGGATAAAGCAACTAATATATTTGCAAAACATAGTACTTTACGTAACGCGAATTCATTGACAGTAAATCTGATACGTGCACGTATGAAAATAGCCTTCGGTACATTCAAATGACCGTATTAATGGACAAACAAAAAAAGCTCTTGAAAAAGAGTATATTTAAATTTGACCTCGGATCATAGATCAATACTTTGTCGTACAAATCCCAGTCGTTAAATGTGTCGTCGTTAACCGTACCATAGCGAGACACCAACGCCAGGAAAAAGGTTAGAGAGGAAATCACGCGTACACAAAGCGCGAAATGATTTTTACGCGGCATCATTTTTATCCCTTTCAACTAATTTTACTTTGGCATCGGTCCAACCAACTTTTCCTACGTTCTCCAAAAATTCATACAGCGTCTCGGCTCTCCACTGCGCGAACAAAAACCTTCGTTGGGTACGCGTGTCAAATTAGAAAAGCGTTAACACAGATGCTTTTACGTTTCTAACGCCGAGTTCTGACGAAAATAGTAAAATTCCGACGGCTGGACGTCGTAAATTTGTATCGTTAGGGCGAAGATAAAAATTACAAAATAGGTTTTGAAATGCCAACGTCGTAAATACGTAGCGCGTAAAATAAAAAGATTTTCATAATTAGTATATGCTTGCTTGTAAGCTAGATAATAGATAACCAGGAATAGAATTTGAAGTGACGTGAATTGTTTTGTTGTCAATCGAAGAAACGAAATTCAGTGTTTGAATTACTGGTACTTTTTTTTTCTTTTTCTTACATGGGTTCAGTTCTCCCTAATCGTCTTCTAAACAAAGTAACCAATAGTTCAAACGCAACTTTCGTTACACGTTCGATTTAATGTGACACTACTCCACAAATAACATTTCTTATATGCTGAATATTTCGTTCATTCTACGGACCCGAGATTCTGCAATTATTTTTAGAAGTGTATCTTCAGCTGGTCCTCTTTCTATTTTGCGGACATTTTAGCGATGGCTGCCTTAGAAACTTTAAAATTAGTACCACACGTATGTTGCTTTAACGCGCAACAAAATAGTTGCGAATGTAGAATAAAGAAATTGCCAGAATCGAATGAAATACGAAGCGAGTTACATTTATTTCTAAGGAATTGCGTTATATCTAAATAGGGTGAAAGATAGAGGATCGGAAAAGAAGGCTATTTCGAAACATAATATAAAGGAAATCACTTACAGTGCAGATAGATCAAAAGAAAGGGAAAGAATTTGTAACAAAAGACCTTAAACTTCGGGAACAGGTATTGTTTTCTAATGAATGCAAATCTAATATATTCAAATCACATGGTAGAACACCGATCTGGAGAAAACCTGGCACTGAGACGGATGCATGTAACCTACAACCTATGGTAAAGCAAGATGGTGATGAAATAATCATTCGGATTCGTATGGTTGCTTCCGAATTAATTAATGAAATCATCGATGAACACATGTACCGAAATATATATCGAACAAAAATGTTGTTTAAAACTTGGCAAAATTAAATCTCTCTAAGAACACGTAATTGCAAACACGTGTACTCTAACAACTAGAACTATACAAAATGCCAATAAATAAACGAAAGAAGTCTCCGATAAAAATTGCCGCCTGAATCATAAAAAAAAAAAAAAAGAAATTAAAATTCACATCGAACAAATGAAAGCTCGCTAAAATAATTATCAGGCACAATACACGTAGCAGATAATTTAATATAGGGTGTCCCCGTCTAAATGTTACCCTCTCCGGAGTGCTGATACTTTCGTCGAGCACTGCACGGAAGTGATCTCCGGTTTCTTTCAAGCCGGCAATTAAATCTAAGTAAAAGCGAGCCTCGCGAAGCACGGCGAGTCAATTTCCACGCGAGAGCACAAAGATTGAAGACAATCGCGAGCGCGGAATGGTACCTGTTTAATTGAAGACTGATTCATCAGGGCCGCGTTTAAATCGGCGATAAACGTTGCTCCATGATAACGCGATTGGAAGGCTACGCCATTGGACACAACGTGGGCAAACGACACAACGTGACTAACGAAAGATGTTCGATGGACGCGACTGATACAGTACTGTATAGACAACTCGAGTATATCGGGCGACGAATAAATGCAAGATTAATGGCCGATTTCACCGAGCGCCGACTAAATTTAGAAACCGCGATTTATAGGATTAGTCGTGCGCTTTGAATAGGGAAATTATTGCCGCATCAATGAGTTGCATACGTTAATTGGATACACCCTTCTACGTCAATTTCTTACTACACGTTCGCCGTTCGAGTGTTCCGCGAAATTGAGATTGCGTTTCGAACGATCGCGCGTGCTCATTATGAAGGATTTTCCAAGGAAGATAAAAGATTTTCCAAGGAAGACAAAAGATTTTCCAATGAAGATAAAAGATTTTCCAAGGAAGACAAAAGATTTTCCATTTTTTTTTTTTTTTAAATATAAAGATATTTTCTCGAATTGTATATTGGGTCCAATATCTTCGGGAAGCTTTCTGGTGGTAGCACAATTGCACGTTCATACAAGCTCTGATCTTTATTGAACAGAAACTGATCGAAATGATTCTTGACATCGTCATCATTTGAAGTAACCGTTTTAAACCAGCCTTATTTTAGTAATAAATCGTAAATATAAAACATTATACCTGCAACGGACATAAGAATACAATGAACCGCTGTTTTAATAATACAGAGTAAACACAAACGCATAGCATAGATGCATAGCAAATGGAGATAATAGATAAGCCACGAGACAAGATCGACGGGTAAGGATAACTGCGAGAAGCAATGAGATTTTATTTGTTATGTATCTGGTACGGTTAACCATAAATTGAAGAAAATGATGACATGTGAATTTTAATTCACATAGCCATGAGACAAAATCGATAACGGGTAAGGATAACTGCGAGAAGCAACATGATTTTATTTGTTACGTATCTGATACTACGGTTAACGATAAATTGAAGAAAATGACAATCGTGTAACGTGAGTTTTATTCCGACCAGATAATTTCTGAACATTTTAAACGTCCTTTTTGCACGTTAAGATTACAGACGTATCCTGCCAACCAATTGCCTGCTTTTTGCTCGTCCCGACGACGTTAATTATATAAACTAATTGGCAGGGAAGTTTCTATCGACAGATGTACCTATACGCGATGCAACGTAATGTTCTAAACGTGTTTAGAAGTGATCGCCGCGGTAGGACTTTGCATCACGCAAATGATCACGTTTTACGAGGTTGATCTTCTTAAGGGGTTAACTTAATTGCCGGTCAAAGCCGGGTGAAAGGCGTAACTGTGAAAACATTCCGATAACAATCGCCGCCTGGGCTTAAATCACTTTAAACTGGCTGGTGTATTGCTCGAAGAAGATCGCAATCTGTATATAATTTATAAACTTTCTACGACATACAAATTCAGAAAATGTTCACCTCGCCCGCGCGACAACTCATTGTACGCTCAACTTCGGTCTAATGATTTATTTAACGTTCCGTGCGCTCTTTCGAAACAGGACCAAAGTTATGTTCCCACGGGTCGGGATTATCCGCGCGTGATTTCAACGAAAGTGATGCCACGGTATGTAGTTGCTGCGATAATTAATTAAAGAGACGGAAACGAAATTTTATCTCGGTTAAAACATTCGAACGACGAGAGAAAATATAGACGAGTATTACGGAGTTACGCGTCGAATAGATATTGGGTTGGCTAATAAGTTCGTAGCGCTTTAGTTTTTCTTTTATCCTAGAACGATTTGTATGCTGTTTGCCAAAGTGTTTAATTTTTTATTATTTTTCAAGCTTAGAAACGGATTTTCCAGGAGGCAAAAATCAACATTCACGACATCCGCTTTTCTTCGCTTTTCGTCGAGATTTGCCTTGATGAGATCTTTTTTTTTTTCCTAATACAAGCAACCTAATATAATTAAGAGGTATACGTCGTCTTGCGAAGAAAGTACAATTTCATTTGGTAAAATGTCGATATATTAACATGTGTCCTGAACGTTACACGAACTCTTAGAGGGTTAATCTATAAATCATTTATGGTTTACGTTTTTGTAAGTATCACTTATATCCGACGACTAAGCTTGTACATTTATTATTGTGGAACTTACTTAGCGAGGAAACGTGTACGTTTGAAATTTTCTGTAAGTGTCGATTCAACCCTGCCTATTGTCTTCTGGTCAACTTGCAGAACGGACAATCAACGTACGTGGAAATGTACTCACTCAGAGAGAATGCAACAGAGTTCCAGGTAGAGTAATTAAACGTTTCGACCCCGATTCCTTCGATTGAGCAATAACCTTAAAACGAGACGTTGTGTGTCGGAGGAAAGCATTGGATACGCGCGAGGTTTGCCACGGATCGAAGCTTGCGGAGAACGAAACAAAAGCCGCATATTTTATAATCGCAAGCAAACGAGCTTGCGATCGTTAATCGATTCAGGGCAAAATTATGGAGAACGGGAATCGACTAGTACAATTAATTCGAAAGGTCGCGCGTTGCAACTAAACAGGTTTGGTAACAATGATTGCCAAGTTCTATAATTAGTAGGAGAAATTCAATGGTCGAGGTAAGTACAATTGAAATAATGATATGGCATTTGGAGGAATCGAGGCCAGTTTCGGTCGTTCTTGTTCAAATTAATTCGATAGTTTAAAAATAAATATTAATCAATAATGGTCTACTCGTACTACAAACGAATTCAATCATTTATTTAAACAATCGTCGGGAATTCATTTATCGATAGAATTGGTTCTCCTTTCATCTGTACTGTCCTCTGGACATATTTTTTTGTAAAATTCAAAACAATTAATTTCACCGAATATAGCATCAATTGGAGCCAAAACTTTTGGAAACAATTAATTAAATAATTATTCAAACTACGATTGGAATCGTTGTCTTTCTCCCGTTGACTCTTAACATATTCGCGACCGGCAGATATTTTATGTTTCTAATACACATCATCGCAAATCTGTATCGTTAGGGCGACGATAAAAATCACAAAATACATTTTGAAATATCGATGTTGTAAACATGTAGTGCACGAAGTAAAAAGACTTTAATAATTTGTTCACAACCAGGAATAGAATCTACAGTGACATAAATTCACAACCAAACTTGCGAATCACAAGCAACTTTTACACGAATAATTTCTGTAATTAGCCGGAACATAAATTTTCGTAAGAGAAAGCTAAAAGTATCGCACGTTCTGTAACAAAGACTGCAAAACTCGGCAATTTACAATTTAAATTTGACTCGTTATCCTTTTAAAACGTTTACGTTTTCATTATCTCTGACTTCCCAGGAGATATACTGGAGAAGTTTTGAAAGAGAAAATCGAAGATAAATCTATCCATCTGCTTCGCATTTTCTAATTAAAATTACGTGACTGGGATTCTCTAACAAAGATTAATTGTAAGCAAAGTCGCAGCCATCAGTCATCGCTACGTCAATTATTAAAACAAAGTGAGTATACACCCTCGTTCATAAATATGTAGACACTTGTTAACCTTCGATGAATAATTAATATACTATATTATTAAATTAAATTATTACTATACAAATTTTGTTGCTAAACCCTGTATCGAATGTGCATTTAACAACATTTAAATAATATTTCTGAACGGGGGTGTATGTATAAATTTAATACAATGTATAAATAAATACAAAAAGAGATGGCTAAGAATGAAGAATATAATTAATATAAAAAACAGAAACAGTTACACGAGAGTAGTACAATTTTTATTTAGAACTCGCAGAGCTTTCAGCTGTGACATTACGAATCAATAGTTCGCTATCTAGCTTCCTCCGAATTATAATTAACCAACCTGTACGACTAACCAATTGTAAGCTTCAAAGAGACTTTTATATCTACTCAGAACTAACACGCTTAAACAAACAGAACTAAAACTCGATTTAAAATCCACGGTTTCCCTTTAAACTTCACGTTGACGTAACGTAACCTACTTATGCGAAACGAAAAGCGAGAGAAGTCTATCGCGAATACTGCGAGTAAAACATAACACTTGGGATGAAGATGGCGGAGAATGCGCACAGAGAAAAAACTTCGAGCAAGGAACCCGCCTAGAAACCGATTCAATCAACGCACTTATGCAATCATCGCCATCGAGTTTCTCAGAATCACTTCCAGGCCGACAGCTCGCTACGCCCGTAAATAAAGTTCATGCCGATCAACGGGGTAGAACGGCCGTTTCGAAGGTGTTGTTTCGAAGGAAAAGTAAATCACTCACTTGCATGTTCCGCAACGATAGATGCAATTGCATCGACGACCAAAGCCAAGCAGGTAACATTGATCGATCGGTGTTATCCTTCGAGATCATTTGTCGCACCCTCGCCACTTTGTGACACGAAACGAACTGACGATCCACTGAGGATGGATGGACGACGACGCGTCCGTTTACCTGTTGCCGAAGGGTAGACTTCCTTTGAATTTCACCCTACCACGAATCCCCTCGGTCGAAGACAATTTTTGGCGCCCTCTTTCGGTACGGAAACATTGTAAACGTCTTTGCATAATTGTTACTTTAAAATGACTAATTTTGTCAATTTTTTTGGAAGTTATTTGTAAGTTGTAAATTGAATTGAATTTATTTTGGTTGAAAGTAATTTATTTTTAATTTAAGAAACGAATGTTTTTGATTAAACTATAACTAACTTTATCGTTACAAAATTTTTTATTTATTATGAAGTATGAAAATTTAAATTATATCATGATTATAGTAATTTTAATGATTTTTATAAGTTATGAGTTTAATAATTTTTTCGATGTTAATGATTTGTATAGACGTTTTGGTTTTAATAAATTTGTTAATTTTATTCAGTTATCAATTAACTTTACTTAATTTTAGAGGCTTAGTAAAACGACTCCAGATTTGTTGAGGGACTCTGGAAAAGTTATTGAAATAGTCTAGAATTGTGTTGATAAATACTGACTAATTTAATATTCATCTTCCAAACATCCTTAATTAAATCGTAATCACATTATATCAATTGCATTACGAGTGACTACGTTTTCCTGTGTGTGTTAGGTTGTAGAATTATTTCATTTTGTTTAATTTTTACCTACTAGACTTTGTGGAGACTAACATATTCTATTATACAGAAATTTTGTTCAAGAAGATTTCTGCTTCAGAATTTTGCTTTTTAATACAACATACATGTATTGTCCGCCATTGCTACGCTGACAGGAGTATATTGTTATTAAAAATCGTAATCCTGAAGCCTGAAACGCTACATTTACTGTGTTGTAATTTAGAGAACCTGCCCAATAAAAATAAAACAATACCGAATGCAGTTTCGTAATTGTATCCTATAATATATTTGCCTTTCTTTTGAAAGTTCCCGTACATCCACTAACCAGAGATACCTAACGTAAGGATACCTGTACGCAGGTGAAGTGGAATTACCCAGCCATTGCCTTCCGTAGCAAAAGGTCTCATTGAGACAGGTACAAAGACAATAAAAGCGCACGATGTACTAATACGAGATTAACCAGGACTTAAACGAAAGTCCTGTCATTTTTGAAATTACGGGTAGAAGCTTCATTGAAGTCGTCGGACACATGGCTTTGCCAGGTTTTAGTACATACTTTTTGTGCTATTAGGGTGTCCGAAGAGAATAAGACAATAACCGAAGGCTAGTGCAAATTGTAAAGCTTCTTCAATTTAAACCTCTTACGCACGAAAGAACCTGCGTTAATTAACGAAGAGGAAAGACTTCTAGGAGTTTGAAAATTATTTCATGAAAATAGTTCTGTATCCATGTATGGAGAGCGTGTGAATACCGTATGCGTTTTTCACTTTGTTTTTAGTGTAGTGTTCTTAGTTCGTTATTATATTTAATTAATTCTTGTATTCTTTCATTACTATGTACTTGTATAATCGAATAGTAATTTGTCTGTTCCGTATTAAATAATGACGTCAATAATTAGTTTAACGCCTAACGCTTTTACATTTCATAACATGACGTTCACTTTTCGGAAATCGATCATTCGTTCGATTGCGATCGTTCGTGTTTCTAGTAGAACAACGTATAATCCAATGTGGAATATAAACGAAACATTGTGGTTTCACTCGTATTTTCAACGAAAACTGTTGACCTTCCAATTTAAGGAAAGTACGGATTGTGTGTTTGATTGTATGCGTTCGACGATCACAAAGACCACTGGACCGATTTAGATGGAACTTTCATTGCTGGCTTCTGTATAATCTCTCAAGTGTCGTAAGATACATACTCATGCTATCTAATTAAAACTGTTCCATCACTCGGCAAGAAATCTACCTTGGAAACAAAGGTCCATTCCGAAAAAAGCCAATAATTGTTTTGTATTACAGTATTACATGCACACTACAACCTCCATAGTGTGTCGTTCCAAACCGCGACTGCAATATCCGTGCCTTCCCTTGTAAGCTTAGCATTCCGTGGCAATATAATGCTAAGAAAGCATCTCGAGGGTTAATTATTCCAGGCAACGTACAGAAATTAAGATAGTTTTACAGGTATAGTACAGGTATAGTTACAGGCATCCGTTACATTGAACTCGTTGAGTTTACGCATAAATTTGTGCCCTTTTACGCCGAGCAGAACTTTCTCTCGCAAATAATAATTTCTTTCGATTAGTTAACTCGCCGTCTCCCGTGGAAAGGTTAAAGGGACCAAAGTGACGCCAATACATAGTATTAAAAGCTCGAACGTACGGACGATACTCAACGTAAACTATCGTGCCCGTAACGAAATTCTAGTCACGACTGTGTTACAAAGTTTCACGCGCCCCGTAAATAGCGTCATTGCTTGAATAAACATACGCTGAATGGGCAGCTTAATTGATACTAATTTTATATCAGAGATTACTTGCCACCTTTGATACCATAGTATAACTGGTTGCTATGAAAAACTGTCTCGAGACACTGAAACCTCAAAAATCCAAGTGTTGTATAATTTTGACAACATTGATTTTAGATAACATTGTACGTAGCGCGATCTTTCTAGCTCCTCGTAGTAATCCGAATGAACGAAGTCGATCAAATGGACGAATACTACAGTTTTGTACGTGAAATCTTCTACGTCACACCTGTGACAACGAGGGACACCGAGCCATTGAAGAATGCGATTGCCCGTCATAGGAAGTTTCACAATTCACGGTGCTACGGCCACTGTGAAAAGTGCTCGCCTCTATAATCATACCTGAGCCATCCGTTCCTAGAAGGTCGAAAGGTTCGACGCAGTTTGCGGCAGGTAGCCATTGTAATAAAACAAAGCCGACTTTCGTTGTTAAACGATCAATGGTTAACTAGAAATTGGTACACTCGGAACGTAATGAAACGTTTTCCTGAAAGCGTTTTCCTTTTCCTTCGATTGCTGGTCGACAGTAAAAGTGTCCCTGTCAAACGTTGTAAAGCCGAGGAGCGAAGGTATTTAAATTACGAAGGTAACCGTCTCGATATCGTCTAAAAATGGTGGCCACAGATTAATTTAAGAACTTAGATTTAGATAAATGCGCACGTTTGTTTAGGCGTTTGTTTCTTTTAACCGTTCGGACTCGGAGCCATTTCGTTACAGAACGTGCAAACAGGAATTACGTCGTGTTACATGACGTAACTAATCAAGCAAATTGCAGTATCTTCTAAACAGTTACCTTTTCGTTATATACATAGGTCAGTATTTTTATTTATAAAGAATGTCTAGCTCCACTACTTAATGCATAAGAATGTACCTCGTTCTGTTTAAAAAAACAAAATTGATTTTCATATATCCTCGACGCGTTCACCTACGGAAAAACTAATAACACCAGAATTTTCCCCACTCGATACCATTCAAGTTTGTTACGAAACATTTTTCGCTACATGCCAGAATACCGAAGTTATCAAGATGTCAAAATCGGCCGAGACACCCTGTATATCTTAATACACGTACCATATTTTCATTTGATTTTTCGTGACATTCGAATAGTAACCTCCAAGGAATCATTGAGTCCGGTTGAAACGTTGTTCATAAAGTTTAAAAAAAAAATAAAGTTGCGCTAGCCCTGCTCCACTACCCAAACACTTACTTCCATTGTATCACGTGCCATCTCGACACGCCTTCAATTAAAAACGATACCGTAGAAGATTCATCGACGCAATCGTAAAGGCACTTACTGCTGACAATCGCAGAAATATGTATAGATGGAATCAGGAGATAAGATTAACCGATAGAGACAAGGAACTGATTAATTAAAAATATTGAAAACGTAACAGACACGTTTCATAACTCAGAAACTGCTCGATTTTCCATTCCGTGTTTATCAATGTAATACTAATATTTTGACGACTACTAAACGTAATTATTTTAATCATTTTTAAAGTATGCTCCTGAAAACTATCTCTAACGAATTAATTTACGAGATATTCCGGTGGTTATTAAACACGTGAGAAAATCAAAGAAAACGAGCTCCGGTTTCTGCCTTCTGGAATATTCTTATGTTTCGAAGAATGTGGTAAATTTTTGTTTAGTATTAAAATCTGAATTATTTGGAAACATGTTTTATATTGTTTTCCTCGCCAAAATGATAAGAAGAGTCAGCAGAGAAAATATTCAAATAGGAGTTCGTTAACGCTTCCGATATATTTATTGAAAGTTTGTTATCGCAAACGAAGTGTTTAGTTTTCGCTAAAGTGAAATTTATGCATCAGCAATTCTGAATCATCGGCATAAAGTAATTCTACTCGGCACGATCGTCTCGAAAGTTTCGTTTATCCGTACACCATTCGAAATTCATGGTATCGATATCCTCGTTTCCACGTTTCGCTAATGTTTACGTTTATGCTCGTTAAATTTTGAATCGTACGTCGCGGATGACCGACCAATAATCAACGTTCAAAGCGTAGATAATATGCACCGTAAATCGATAATTATTTAGGACACGGTTAAGTTTCTCGACGACCAACGGCGCAGAGTGGTAAACGGTTTCTATAAAGATTCAGCGCGAGTCTCCTATTCGGAGAAAATTTCAAAAAGAACAACGACGAAATGGTGACATTAACGTTAAGTCCGACAAGTATTAGAATAGATTTACGATGGCTAATGAATCCTATCAATTTCCTCGCAAATCACTCGCAAACACCAAAACAAATTATTATCTACTACTGATCCCGTTGGGTTGAGCGTATCGGAACTGGTCGCGCGACAAGTAGCCAAACCGTAATAAAATAACAAGCATAACGAAAACGAAACCGAGTCCCGTATTACGAGATATGGTCTGTTTGTCGTAAACACGTGGCGGTAAACTTTCACGAAACAAAGTTTACACTTTCGCGAATTATTAATGCAAGCGTGAACGAGAAAAAAAAAAAAAAAAGAAGAATATGGGTCTCAGAAATGAGTTCCCCGCGAGCGTTGATCATCCTTTCTAGCTCTTAATAGTACGCACGTCCTCAACCTGTTCGCCTGGAAAATTATCTTACGGTGAAAATACGATGTACGAGCGTTCCGCGGCGTGGAAAGCCACCGACGAAAATGTTTTTCTCGTCGGTGGTCGCGCGCACTTTCGATAACGTTTATATGGTTTTTTTTTTAACGGGCGGATGGGTGAAAACGAAACGCTTTAGGAATGAGCAAATATTGAGAATGGGGGCATCGAAAGCGCGAAACATCCTGAATCTTTAGACGTATTTGCAGAAGTTATTTTGACAGATATACGAACCAGTTCGTTTCGTTTGCGAATTAAAAAAAGAGCTAGATTATATAATAATAAGGATTATTAAGGCTCAAGGAATAATATGGAACAAATGGCAGGAAGGAATACGAAATAAAAATTTCTGATTCAGGAAAGTAACGTTTCGAAGAATTAACAAAATATTTACTTAGAAATCGTGTCGATAGCATTCTTTTCTATTACTGCAACATGGAAATTTATAATTATGACTGTGATAATAACAGCTTTGAAGATGACTCAAAACCAATAATTGAATGTTACATTAAAGAATGAAAAATATTTATTTGCGATTGAAAAAACTGGGTTTTCGTTATTGTTTCGCAGTCGCGAGCTTCTGTATTGATATTCTGACTGTAAAATGTATGAAGTTAAATATCGAAAAAAAAA
>NW_026534341.1:3330512-3366637 GCF_026225885.1 Hylaeus anthracinus | reverse complement strand
AAAAAAAAAAAAAGTATTTAGGTGGATTTCTTTATTCGCTTTTTCTATAAATTTGGGACGTATAAAATAACAACTTCCACATGTTGAATTAGATTTAAAGAAATCATTCGTCGAATGTAATAAAATAAAATCTCTATTCCCAAATATAGTTAAACCACGAAGCTTTTGTTAAGTCGTCGTCAGACAGATTTCTACTCGTTACAAAGTACTACTCCTTCCTTGCCAATTCGCGTAACAAAAAATGATACGGTATCGTGAGAATCAAGAACCACTGATTCAAGGAAACGAGCATCCGCGTACGCGAGCTACGTAACGACTCATAAATAAGCGAATGATGCCGTCGCATGACTCATTGACTCGTTTTCTAAGCGGTTCTCTCGCATTGACACGGGAACACGCGAGAACGAGCGGAGACCGAAAGTCCTAAAATCACTTTCCATCGCTTTTATTCGGCTCGATTTAGTCGCGGCGGACACGCATCGCACGGTAGGCGAGATTTCTCGGAGATTAATCCGCGATAATAAACGAGTTCCGGATAAACGTGTATCTCTCGTAAACAATCAATCTCTGTCCGTGTATCTTCGATCGTTCGTTCTGTTTTCTCACGCATCCGTGTATGCGGTCGGTCGCGCAAACTCCGTGCTCACCTGTTCCACGCGTTATGAAAAATCGAAGAGTGCGCGATGTCATGGGACTGTTTTCCTTCGTGTCCATCTCAAAAATCGACAAGACGCCGACACAACGAATAGAACACAGAAAGATCTCTAGACTAAAAAACGAAGGACTTTCTGAAAGGATTTAAGGATTTAAATATGCTTCAGTCGCGACCTTCAGGTGACCTTGGGTACCAAAAATGTGATAAAATCGTAGAACGATATTAGAATCGCATTTGAACTTGGACCAGACAGCTAAGAAATACAATCAAAGTGCGAGAAATAATTTCAGTACGTGATTACGTACTTTTTGACTCTTTGAACGATGTAATCGTAAATCGCAGAAGATCAATAGTCACATTCGGTAAAAGCTACAATCTAGTATGCATTTTGGATAACAGGATAACGAAAATTAGGCTCGTTACTCACACTTTTCTCTCCCAGGGATTTAAAGGTAAACAGTGCTCTCGCGAAATTAATATTCTGCTTACCTGAAACAAAAATAAGGCTCACGTCAGAAAATGTATAAAGATAAAGGACGCATGATGAAGATAATAGTTAAGTCGACAGGTATTTCCTTATTAAAAAAATCAAATTCTAAAACTTACTTCGGGAAACCGTTCGTTTCTTAATTATTTATACGAAATTGTATTATCTCTTCCTCTTTTTTTTACAATAACAATACATTGATCCAGGACCTTACTAAATGGTTTACGAAGTAATACCGAGATGTTCTCGTAACAAATAGTAGAAACTGAAGTAAACAACCTACGATTCGTATCAATAATATCAATGCTCGTGAACACGTTTACACTGTAAAATATTTCTTTCTCTTTTATCTATGTTTATGCATGACGACGTGAAATTAAAATTCATAGCTAAATACGTGAGACTCGCGAAATGGTTTAACGTAACGCACGTGAACGATTTTCATACAAGATACATTGCCATCAATAGTCATGCTAAAGACAGAGCAGTTAGGTCCATTCATCAGCAGTCGTCTCTTAGACAGTCGCAGAAACAGGCATGCATAATTCATCACTTTCGTTGCACATAGATCACTATAATTCATCACTTTCTTTGAGCGTAAATTAGTATAATTCATACTGTGTTACGTGTTGACACCGCAGGAAGGTGAAATTTCAAACACGCTGGTCTATAATATTATAACTTATACGACGTGTTAGAAAGTATAACCTATTTTTTTTCTGTGCTCCGTTATACAAGACGAACCGCTTGAAGGGACAAGTACGTTTCTCTCAAAATTAATTAAATTAATAAACAAAATTAAGCATCCGTATTAATGTATAATGATTCGATCGTTTTATTTAGAAACTGGCGCGACCCTTATCAGTAACGATAAAAATTAAACACGGTATGAGAATTTTCCACCGTTCTATCACGTTTCATTATTTTTTATTTGAATTTCCATCTACTGTATCAAGTTTTATACTTCAAATTATGATATATTGTACTTCCAAAAGTATTCCGCCGCGGAACCATTCAACTGCTTAATTCCTTTATAATTATAATCACTGTCCATAGTAAAAAGAACAAAAATTTAATAATAGAAACAAAATCGTTGCGGATAATGTTAAGAGGACCACTTCAGTTTGTGATCGTATAACTGAATGAACTATTATACACTACCACGTGTGCTCAACAATTGCAAAGAAGTGTATTCGCAATTTAAATGCAAGACTTTTACGACTGATTATACTTAGATGTACGAGGGTGGAAAGCTGCGCGACTGATTGACCCCTCGACTACGTCTTCCGTACGAGGAACGGACGTCCTTTGCCTACCATGAATAATATGAAACGTGGGTAACTGTTTTAAATTGCGCTACACTAAGTTGAACTAAACAATAGAATTATCGACACTTTCGCCGCGACACGGTACTAAGACACGTCGCTACGGAAAGTTAATGCCTGATGACGCGGTGCTTTTTCTCGCGAGGAAATATTAGTCTTTTTACGGTCTAACCTAATTTTAGTAACGGTAGGTAGTAACGTCGCGTTACTCCGTGTGTCGTAACATATTATACTTTTTGCTAGTTAATCTTCCCTTCACTTCAATATAGAGGATAATAACCGACAGCGTGCAGCCACAGTCTGTTCAGATTATAAGACGCGCCTCTTCGAGCTCGAAATCCGATTATTTATAAGGCAAGACTTTACCAAGCTGTAAGAGATTTCATCTTCAGAGTGGAGACTCCCCTCTGGACCGTAAGAAGATTATAGGAGTTTGAGTACCGACGGTAAGAAAATTGAAAAAGTTTACGCGACGAACGTCTCATGAGTCATATTTGAATTCATTAAATGTAATTTAAGTTCATTCGTTGATTTTTAACCCTTTGCGGTCGTATGTACGCTCTCAATCACCGAAGCTTATTTACCGTACCGGTTCGTACAATATATCTGCTCTCAGTCACAGGCCACAGCAAAGAATCGTACTAATCTTATATCGTACTCCGCGGACTGACGATAATAATAGATTCTAAGACATTAGTGTAGTAATAGATTAATAGAAAGAGATGTTAAATTCTTCAAAGACAAAAATATTAAATTATTACATACGACCGCAAAGGGTTAAAAATCAACAAATAAACTTAAATTACATTTAATGAATTCAAATATGACTCATGAGACGTTCGTCGCGTAAACTTTTTCAATTTTCTTACCTTGTTACTTTTTCTGTAGCAGATTCCAATAAATATACCGTTTACATAAACGCGACGAAAAATTTCTTACTCGAACAAACATGAGAAATCAAGTTAGAGGTAATAATTTATAACACGATAAAGAAAAGCGAAGAAACCCGTGAAGTTCAAGACTCGTCCACTGAAGCGCACGCTAAGCACCGTATAATCTTCGAAATCGATTATCTCAAAAACGACGATAATTACAAAAGACTCGATTCAACATTTTCAATTTCTTTTTACGCGTGGAAGTATTTCCACTCCCATTTCCCAAGTTATAGGACAATGGTGTAATACGCTTCCTTTTTACTTTCGAGCGTTGATCCACGATTTGAACTAGACTGGTATGATTCATAAACGAGAAAGGTACATCATTGGCAAAATATGTGAAAAGACTACAGTTTCTCCGTTCGTGGTAGCAAATTATTTTGTATCAAAATTAACGTTTATCATCTATAACAACTACACGATTCTTAAATAAATATAATACCAGTAAAAGAAATCATCGGAAAACGATTGAAAATTTAGTAGCAAATTATTTTGTATCGAAATTAACGTTTATCATTTATAAAAATCACACATATCTTAAATAAATTATAATACCAGTAAAATAAAACATCTGAATGTTCTATAAATACGATACTGCTACGTAACGACGTTAATTTTAAAAGAACTGAAAATTTGTATCCTCTCTAAATATTCTCAAGAACATAGAATTAAGATTCAGCACAAGCAAGTTTACTTTGTCTTTGCACTCTCCAACTTTGCTTTACTCAACCCGCTTCTCCGAATCATCCCTTTACGTTTTCCAGTATTGATTTCCCTAGAAAGGTAATATTCCTTGAACAATAACGGGGATGGGAATTCCTCGCTTCTGCGAAGCCATAATCACATGGCGTTCCGGAGACGTGCTAACGTGTCGCCTAAGGTTTCGTGTACACGCGCAAAATGTTCACGGGTCTATGTACATAGTTCACACTCATTGAGCATAAAATGATTTCTTAGCGAGCGCTTATAATCCGTGAAAGGAATTTCGAGCACGCAAAAAAAACGTGCGAAGCCTTTTTCAATCTCACGACGAACTATTAAACCTCGTTCGAGATCAATGAAATTTGGAAAATTCGTTATTCGATCTCTGCGTGAATATGAAATTGCACGTACGTATATTCTGAAGTTGTATTATATCGTATTGAAAATAATTATGTACAAGTATTCTTTGTTAACGTACTCATTTTACTATTACGTTCGATTACAAATGAATGCACATCTGTTTGTATCCAAGTACAGTGTACAGATGTTTCAATTTTCATAAAAATAATTATTCCTTCTTGATAGTTATTTGTTCCAGATCTTTTTTTAATTTTGAAAACTTCCTGCCAAGCAATGTAATAAACAGACTGTGTATTAAATGTATACGTTACAATTTAAATTAATATTTGTATTACTAATCTCAATTTGAATATTGAATCTATGCATGTAAGCTCTGTTTATCTTAAACAGAATATAAAATAATAAAATGGATACGTCAATGAAGAATGGATATCCATCATCGATTTAAATTTAATACTGTCAGTCGTTTTCGTCTTTGAGTTTCTACTCGTGACCTTTCTTAATTTAAATATATAGTACTTCTCACGTTTCCAATTATTTTATTTATCTCACGAATCGCAAACGTTTCCTTTTAATTACCAAATGTATCGCGTTTCAAGATCCAAGTTCAGTTCGTAATGCATTAACGTTTCCACTGGAATTAATAAAGAAATTATATTAAACCATTCGTTGCCAACTACGAGAGTTCAAATCTCGTAGTTCAAATTGATTGCAATTACTCAAAGGATAAGTTTATGTCATTTTGAGCCACGAATTATTGCAAAAGGAGATCGTAAATTTTCTTTATAAAAAACCGAATGAACACTTTTGCGCAGATCTGAAGTTTCGAGCACCAATCGTAGCACGCCTTGTATTTAGACGCTTAAACGCACATTATGGAATAATGAAGTAATCGTGGAAGCCCTAAATCCGGGGAAGCTTGTCGTCGCGAGCCCGCTGGAAGATTTAACATCAAGCGCCTGCTTCGAGGGCTTCTCTTCACTTTAAAAGGATGAACTATGTGACATTGAACGTCTCTTTTTGCGAACTCGTAACAGTCAACCCGGTAGTACTTTCCGCCCGTGGGAAACGCGAGGCGTATTACTGTGGAGCATCCTGGATCGTATGCACCTTATCCCTGCATCGAATTAAATCCCGCTGCAACAAGACCAGCGAGATCCTCTCCCGTGGCTACAAAAACTTGCAGAACAGTCCGCGGGCAGAAACGTAATATCGAATCGTCGTCTTCTTTGTACGCTGGAAACAAGCGTCGCGATGATGTGACTTCTTTACGGCTCATCTGAATCATGGAATTCATCGTTTCTGAAGGAGCAACTTCTTTCGGAGAATTTTCGGTCGGAGTGGCCAATTAAGACCTATCGAGGCCCGTTAAGGCTATAATACTTGGCAGGTTCGTTTATTTTAGAGCAAATGTGCTTTTGTTGCTCGATATTCATCTACTATCGATATATTACTGTTAATCTCTAATGATTATGAAGGTAATTATTTGAATAATTCTCAAGTGCTGTTTGGTTTTATTTACTCTAAATCGTGCCTCTCGTATATTTACGTTATGAAATAATAATTTTATAATTATGTTCAAAGGCAGTAACTATTTCTACCAAATTATTTCGTTTTTCAAATGTCACTGAACTTTTTGTTAGACACTGTATCGATCGGCGCGATAGATCGTATACAATATGGCGGAGTGTTACTGACGCCTTTCTTCTTTTTATCTTTATCCTCTCGTTATCATACATATACAATCTTATTTTTGCACGTGTATCCTTTGATACTTCATTATTTTTAAGAAATTTTTGTACGTCACTGATATGCTAAATTTAATTCGTTTAAATTACATTTTCACGCTTTATCGTTCTAAAAATAATTGAATACTTCTCCTACCTACATAGGCGTATCAGAAAGATTAAAATTAAAAATTGAAACTTGGAGGTAGGATACTGAACGACAGACCACTTGAACACGTTCTCTCCTCGAGTTGACGTCATGAAAAGGAACAATAATGTCATTGTTATTAATAGAAAAAGCCTTCTGTACACGATTCGTGCATACACCGCGAATAAATAAAGCAAACCAAAGGATATTAAATACGATAATCGCAATGAGAGAGCCAAGGAAAGAAACGAAAATAGAAAAACGAAGTTTAATTATTCGATAAATATCACCGATTAATCATTGCAGGAATGAATTCGACACAATCTCCCCGTTGATCGTTCAAATAGATAGAGACGATGATTTCGCAACACCGTCGAGTTCGTCTTCGTGTAACGCCTAAGAACGAATACATCACCATTATTTCAACAAATCCGTGACTCACGAAGAGTACAGCGGATAAGAAATTACTCGCGGAATATTGCACGTTCGTTGGAATTCTATCGGCGCCACGAATTACAGGCCGCTGCAGACCTTGCACTCCGCGGCATGCGCCTCGAATGCATACGGTATTCTCGATATATCGAAAGAAATATACGGGAAGAGAATGATTAAAAAAAAAAAAAAAAAGAGCGGCTCGTAGGCAAAAATTTTCAATTCCCTTTCACTTACGGCCGCGGCTGCAACGGAATGACGCAACTACCGTAACTTATCGACGGTTTCCATTATGTATCCTCGCGATCATGCATCGCGTGTAACGCTCATTTCAGGAAAGACTCGCGCCGCGGCCTTCTCCGGGTCCCTGACTGCACGTTCCAAGAGTATCCTCTGAACTCGATTGTAATCGCGATACGCGCAACTCAATTCTCCTAGGTTTTACTTTCACGCTGTCTCATAGATGGATACGGGCTGGATTTCTAACCAACTGATCAATCCGATGACGCGATTATCGATTAACCCTTTAACCACGGTCGCACGATCCTGGAGAGCCAGGACCAAAACCGACTTTCGATACAGGATTTTATACGATACAGTATGTTTCAGTATGTGATACAAAACACTAGTCAAAATCGAGGGTATAGATTGTTAGACGTTTCAAGTCTGGGTGGACTGGAAAGTAATGTCGTTTCTAATCTCAATACTTATTGATCATTCATCAGCTCATTAATTTTTTTTCAATCAGGCATTGAAAATTTGCACACCAGACGACAAAAGGTTCTTAGTAACTAGGACGATTACATAATTGATTAAATATAAAAACGTATTATAAATTGATTTGTTCGGATCTAATGTAAAAGGAACGATATTACTTTCTGGTCCCCCTAATAGAAGATTAATCTTAAATACTGTGCTCGCCACAATTATTGTTGCATAGTTATTCTTATACATTTAATAATTCTGTAGGAACCGAATTATCCCTTGTTTACGATCACTGCTGAAAGATTTCTATTGCAAAGCATGAAAATTATATTTGAGATCAATACTCGTAGATGTAATTAAACGAGTCATCGATACGACAATTGCACGTTATATGCCTCGATTCACTCGAAGACGTTTATGAATCGATCTCATGCAAGAATTTCAATTTCGAACATAAATGAATTTATAACTAGAAAACGGGTCTCCGTCTAATCACTGGCGATTCGCGTTCGCTTGCGATCATGGTCATTCGCAATGAAGCATTTCTCGAAGGGACTAGTACCTAGCAAAGGAACCCTCGGTTAATTATCTATTTTCTTTTTTTTCCAAGTCGACACACGAATCGAAAGAGAAGATTCCGGGTAAAAAGTGCAAGTAAACTCTGATTACGGTGCAATTACACTAGCACGGAAAATTACTACTTTTACGCGATTTCCTTGAACACGATGTCTAGCATTAAATGCATCCACTGGCGTTGCTCGTGGTAAAAAGGGAGCGTGGAAATGGAAAATAGAAAACGAAGCCGACGCCTGAAGAAGTCAACGGGGAGCAGCTTTTTTCTCGGATCTCGTAATCCTCGCGACGAAGTACGCCGAGGAGAGCGGTGAATGAAACCCGAGACGAATTGAATATTGATTTTTGTCAGTGTTCCGCGTAATGGTTGCCTCGCGTTTCACGAATTGCAAAAAGGCCGGATAGCGTGCCTATATCGAAGCCTCGGTTCGCGTTATTACAATGGTTTCGAAATGATACAACGACCTATGCTTCGGATTACAGCGATCGTTGAAATTGCTACCAAGCCTACCTGCAATTTCATTGATGATATATCGCAATCTGACGAATCAATCGACCAAATTCGCCTGGATTAACGCATCGAATAAAGGATTTTCCAAGCCAGACTTTATAATCGCGATGAAAGCTTGGAAGAGCGCTATTTTTTTTTTTTTTTTTTTTTTGTGGATTCAAAATTGAATTTTTTCTCTTTATATTCTTATTGCTCAATTTGCACGTCTCGTTAGGTTGACGTGACGTCGAATATCGTACGCGACTTGTAAATAAGTCGAGCTGGACAGTTGAAATTTTTTTAGAGAGTCTTATACAAGTGTTTGAAAAAAGAAAATTCTTTTTTTCTCCCAAACATGATCAAAAGTTTCGCTTAAGAATAACAAGAGGCCTGTTAAAACTTTTCTGCTTCTTTATATTCTCATAACTAGCTAACGTAGTACGTCGCACGGAAAATCTACAGACATATTTTCTGTTGGGAATTAAATGCTCTACAAAAAAGATCTCTTGTAAAAATTCGATAAAGCCAACCGCATTGAATCGATTGCTTTCTAGGGAAACAATCTTTAACGGCGGCTCAACGTTGAGAACAGTAGGCCAAGTTTAATTTCTACCTTCGCGTTTCATCGCGGAAGAGAGAAGCATTACACGCATAAATACTCGTAAGTGGCTGAAATTATTGCTCGCCGCTCGTACTCGGTATTATTAGAAAACTGCATCAAATGATACACTTCATCGACTTTGTCGGGAACCCCTCTGCTTCTTTCGCACTTCGAGCAGTAAATCATCGGTTCCGTTACGAAATTTACCGCGTCCGTGTTCCTGCTGAATCGCGGTAGGCTGCTCAACGAACTTTCCACGGTAAAAATTCTCTAAATTCGTTCCTCTGACAACACGCGTATCCAGTAACTCCTGTTTCAACGTTCGCAACTTCATCCAATTTTTTTGGAACATTTCGGGACGTTTCAGCCAGAAATAAAATTCAACTCAACGAGGATCGAAAGTGTCGAGCGAGACGTTTCGAGTTAAAAATAATTTTAATATTACGTGATTCTTATAGATAATAAATATCAATTGGAATAGAAACTATTATACAGGGCGCGGTCAAATTTATAGTTCAAGTTTTCGATGCATACAGTACCGTTTCAAATAATTATTCTCCACCTGAGATACATTATATCTCGACTATGTTTTAGTGTTGTCTCAAGGTCCAGAAGTGCTCTAATTAAATTTACTAACTCGAAGTATACGAAAATAATGATCTCATTTAACTTTAAAATAACGATTAAAATTAATTGTTAAATTAAGAAAGTATAGGAACACATTCTGCGTACATATGCACAAATTCCCGGAATATCAATTATTAGATTAGAAATGACATCTTCAATGCGCTCGTATCTCCTCCCTTAATTAATTCCATACTACCCAAAATGCTATCAACGACCATTTATTCAGTATTTCAAGAACAAGACTCAAGATGAACGAATCGAATAACACACTTCAAAAAACCACGAAACACACTCAAAATACGTCTCTCGTTTCCGCCCTACAACCAAAGTCAGACATCCCCCTTACTCCGCCCTAATCCGCCGGAACTTCTGCCTTGCTCCGTGTATCTAGCAGTTCTCGGAATACAAATAGTCGAACCACGGCGATAACCGTCCACCAGGAATAATAAACAACACAAACAAGAAAATCGGTGCAATTACTCTTCCATCTAAATTTACGCGAACGAATTCACGATTCGCGGCGACTCAGCGATGAAACAACGGCAGCTGTTCCATCGTGCGCTTAATCAAGATTAACCGCTTGAAATTGCATAAAATCGAGTAACTCGGTTACCGAACAACTGGAAACCCTATCCCGACCCGCGATACGGATATAACGAGCTCCACCGTGCGGCGAAAAGCGACGAGTAAACGTTATCGGAGGAGGATCTAGCGCGAGAATCTAGTACAGATCCCGAGCGTGCGATCCGGCGCAAAAGGCGTAGCTCTTGCTTTCTGTACGCGAACTTAATGACCGATGATTACCGTCGGGAGAAGAGTAATATTCACGGGGGATTGGAAACGAAACCGCGTTTAATGCGTGAGATTAACGGTACCCGAGACGCGGAGGCAGGTGTTTCAGAAAGTTCCCCGACGGGAACAGAAAAAAAGGGAACTCCGACGCCCACCGCAATCAGATACCATTAGGCAGGTCCGTTCTACTCGCTCGCTTTCAGCGCTCGTTACGTTTGTTGTCGACCGTTGTTTTTCCACCACAATTTAAACAAAAAAAGAAAAAACAAAAAAAAAAAACATCGCACGATTGCCATTAGTCGCTTCGGGTTCGACTCTCGGGAAACAGACGGAAAACAGAAGTGGTGAACACATCACATTCCGGCGCTTCTATCAAATTATAAGGCGAAACATACTAATATCACACAGGGCGACTCTTATAAGACGACCGACGCGATTATCGGTTAAATTTGAAATAGCATTGAAAAATCGTTCCGACAAAAAGTAATCAGTTTCGAGGGAAACGGGTGGCGGTAATTACTTTTTTTTTCGTGAGTGAAGGGAGCTACGAGATATCGAGGTGATCTTCATTCTTCAAAATGAGCTTTCGTTGGATTCTTCGGTCTTAAAGTCAATTTCGTAAAATGTGACAAACACATGGACAAAGGCATTGGTGTCACGACAAACACGAATTTATGTACATAGTTACATTGAGAGCAAAACAAGCCTTCTTACCTAGAGCACAAGTTCGACTTGTGATGTTTGTTGTGAAGACAGAAACCACGTTTTAGTTTAAAGTGAATTTCGTAAATGAAATAAGCTAAATTGCGATTAGTATCAAGTTACGATGAAATAAATTGCGTTTAATTCGAACGACACACTCGTTCTTTTTTACCATGACTGTATTATTTCTGGCCTACACGATCTCGTACGACGTTACAAATTCTGTCGTTGAGTTCGTCTCGAAAGTGGATGTCATCCGGTCAAAGAACAAATATTGCGTTCCGTTTAAAAAGATACAGGTAACCTCGATATCTTGGAGCCGCTTCTGAAATTGAAACTAATTACTATTTGAACAAACTTTTAATACGACTTCAAATTTCACAGATAACCGAGTCGGTCACCTTACACGAATCACCCTTTATGAACCTAATTATGACTAACTCTAAGGTATCATTCGTTGTATGCGTCTATTTTTCGTTAAGTGTCGCGACAAGGTCTCGGTTCCGTGACGCTTATCAACCGAAGTATGCGATCTCCAAAACAACGCCAAATAGGACAAACATCCATACGTATAAACTTTGTTCAGTATAGCTACTGAATCATTCCAAGCAACATTCCTTATACACAGCTGGACACCTCTCCTAATCACGCAACGGTAATAAAAACGCGCCTACCAAGGAGTGTCAAAAAAGAAACGAGAACCACAATGACGATCGCGTTCGCGTTGCTCCAATAATTATATATACTGAAGAAGCAATCGTGCCTTATTCACGTAATTAAGCAAAACATCCCGGATGAAAACGGAAGACGTTGGACGTTCACACCGAGGGAAAGCCTCTAATCGTTCGCCGATAGAAGCGATTTCCAATATTTCCGTGACACTTGACAGCTAGAGTATCATCGACGACTGCTTCGAAGCTTGCTGTCCGGTCTAATGATACTGGAATTAATTGGATTATTAGTCGTTGACGATAATGGCCAGGTAATTGATCGATCACCGATCGACGGGGTTCGACGCGTATACGGAGGAATAAGGTGATTTGCGTTGGTACTCATCTGCGCTCTGTGATCGTTTCGCTCGAATGAGCTCGAATGAGCGCGAATGTGATGTCATCGCGAGAGACACACATTTCTAATTCGAGAAACTTGCAGACCGGCAAAGGTGGTCTCCGCTACCGTCTGCGTTCGTTCCGGCACGCGTGACTGGGTTTGTCATTTTGTTCCTGAAAGTGGACGCGCTACCACGGTCGATCGGGTTCAACCGCCACTGATGAAAACTGCGCAGTGATGGGCAAAACCCTAGGCTTCGAATAAATCTGAAGTGTGCCGATGTGTTTGTCTCGTTTCCTTCTTTGGAAAATGTTCGTAAAAGGAAAGGAGACAAACACATCGGCAAACTTCAGATTTGTTCGAGGCCTAGGGTTTTGCCCATCTCTGAAACTGGTGCGGTAGTCAGGGCCTCTTTTGCATAATTCGATTCGTTCTGTCCTCGAGATGCACCGTGCGGTTATTCGTCGCGAAAGGACAACGCCGAGTGAGTCTTACGGAGGAGTCTTACGGAGGAGTCTCACGGTGCAACGATTACGGTACGTGTATGCAAATTTCTGGATGAGGGAAGTCGAGTGGGACCACGCTCGATCCGATAAGCAGGTGGAAACGTCGTTGAAAATAGAAATAAAATCGATCGTTTTTGAAAAGGAGAATGAGGGGCCTACACGTCATTAACCCTTCGACCGCGAAATAGTCTCAGAGAAACGTTTATATTTGTTAAATCGATTAAAAAAAAAATATATCAGCTTACAGGGAATGACGAGACGAAACTTTTAAAAATAGAAATTGGAAACATTCACGAACCCTAACAACTCATGATAACAACTTGGGTCAGCTTGCGTTTAAAATTATTCGCAAAAAATAATATTCACAAAAAGTTATTCGATGTACTCGAACGTTATTGTACGACGAAACCTTGTACAAGAACTGCGTTATAGAAAGTTTCTTCTTGTTTATGTTTCTTTAATAACCTCGGTAATTAGGCGCCCTGGAGTCCGGAAATACTTTCGACTAACATCGACCAAAAAACTCAAAGAAAAGCAACAACGACTGGATTGCATTACAGACAGGAAAAAGCAAATTGCGCCGACCAGAAAATGAAGGGAAAACAAGCTAAACTGAACTAATCCAGCAAACTGCAGGAAGCTTCATTATCCACGCCGTTGTGTGTCTCACGCCTATTCTCAGAACCGAGAGTTCAATCGATTACGTCGACGAACCCGTACGCAACGCGAATAAACATTGGCTCGAAGCAAATGGAGGATTTTTCGAAAGGACCGCGGATGATTTTAAAAATTCGTATTTTTATTGCAATGAATATTGCGATATTTTTGTAATGCGTTATTAGAAAAATAGTTCATCACAAAAAAAAAGAATGGGTAATGGATGACCATTACAAGTTACATTCCATTACAAATAAAAAAGTAATGGGTAACGATTAAATGGTCCATTAAAATTTGAAAAAATAACTCGCAGTGCATTAAATGCACCGATCTTTTTTTTTAATAATTGCACAAAAATATTCGGATTCAGAAATGGTAGCCTGTCGGGCGTCGGCATCGTTATTAGCATCGGCTAGACGTTGACGTACATATCGTTATCGTTATCAACGTAATGTTGTTGTCGATATCGTTCGCATGTGTTACATATTAAAAGAGATACCTGTGCTCGCACAGACATCGGTAGATAGGTATCTATGGCAATACTTTTGTAACGCATTATTAGAAAAATAGTTCATTCCACAACTTTTTCTTTTTCTTTCTTTCTTTTTTTTCTTTTTTTTTTTTTTTTTTTTTTGAGAATGCATTGCTTTTACATCACAATTTTTACATCTCTGCTCTTTTCTTCTCCTTTCTCGCTGCCCCTTTACAGAAACAACCACCAACGCGCTGTTTCAGAGTCAACGTGTGAAATTAGAGAAAACATCAATAGAAAGAAATAACAGGAACATTGAGACGCTACACGAATAAATGAATTTTAGCGATAAGAAACGAAATCATCGAACAGATGGTTTTGTTTGAGGACCAGGAACACGATCGCCGAACCTTTCAGTCTCGTAAAGGTTGAATCGCTCGTCCCTGCTAATGTCAATATTATGTCAATGCCACGTATCGTCGACGCATACGAGTTTCCCCTATATCGAACTCGATATCGTTATCTGAAAACACACAGAAATCGGCCACGCATTTCCGGTAAGCTTTTCCACGTCCATTTTCGTAACGTACAATACCGAAATAAATATTTCCAGCGATCGATAGCGGTACGTTAATGGAGTGAATCGAGATTTACTTGTACGTTGACTCGGTACTGTGCTTCATGCACGATACAAATCAAATAGGGATGTATTATTTTTTTTCTTCTTAGTTTTTGTTTCATTCAACGACTGCATTCGTACTAATTGGGAAAAAATATGCGTTTAAGCAAATAGATGAGAAAATAACGCGGCAGAGAAAGCAAGGTGAAAGGACGAGATTCAGAGAATTGCTGTTTTGCAACCTAACCCTAATCCGATAAGATTCTTACGGAATGTAATGGAGAGTGGTTGCGGAATAATTGTTGAGAACGATCGAGATTTCATCAACAATTCTTCGTTTAAACAAAAGAAACGAAATGTTGCGATAAGTTATTTGAATAAAATTGATATAAATGTAACACGATCTATGGTGGACAGCAATCAAATAGGGGCGTTACAGCAAACATATTGAAATCTGCCATCGATATTTGCGACGAACGATAACACGGATTACCGAGTTTTATTACCGTGTTTACCTATTTTCCACGCCTCGACCACCAGATTATTACACTCCTAAAACCGATAACCGCTACTTTGATACTAATCAAAAAAATGAAAGGATTCAAAGGAGAAGCATGCGTTAATGTGATATACAATTGCGTGCAAAAGGACAGATAGATTTTTCTCTTTATATTCTAAAAGCGATAACTAACGTAATTGTTCGGGGAATATTTTCCGCTCGAGGTTCACTTGTGGAAATTAAACGAATTACGAACAGTGTACTGTATCGTGATATTTTAGATAAAACACTATTGCAGTATACAGAATAGAAAATATGAGAAAACTGGGTTTTTCAACGCGATAACGACCAAACGCGCACATCAAAATTGGTCGAACAATGTCGTAAGAGAATATCAATGTTTTGTTACAACTTGGCCAGCTCGATCCAAACTAAACTAAAACTAAAAGTGTATGATGCGCCTATTAATTATCTTCAATCGTTAAAAGCGAAAGATAGCGCACGCATACGAAGAAATTACGAACGTTCGATGTCGATCAGCCGCTCGTTCTGTCTCCAAGCTGGATGTCAAAAAAAAAAAAAATACTGAAAAGCAATAAAGATAAATTTCGGAATTATTTATACCTAATTCCTGATAGAATAACTTCGGAATTAAACGGCTCTCGAACGAAACGTTTGCGAGGAATATATCTGGAGGAAATTTTTGTTTTTCTTTTCAGGTTCTGAATTCATCTTTGAAATATGCCCATTTAATCCTGACGCTGCAGATCGAGAACAGCCTGTACATCGAGATTATATCGCGTGCATTCTCAGAAAACGAAAGATTGCAATTACGATTCCGCGAGTCGCGGTTGGTAAACGGAACAAGATCGTCGGAGGGCGAGCTCGCGTAAGCTCGCGTTAAGCGGAATTGTGTCTGGAAAGGGAGCAAAAAAGTTTGGCAGACGCACGAATGATCAAGGTTTCCCGCCATTTTACCCAACATGTGAAACGGAGGGTTCCACCGCACGGAAGAACGGCTCTGAGCCGCGCGAGGGAATACACGCGTGGTCGGCCACCAGACGTTCAACTCACCGACCATAGGAGAACAGTATTTTTGGAATCGCACGGTTCCTCGTCGCTCCACGGAACTCCGTTCCTCTTCTGCGTCAGAATTATTGACCCCTTTACTTCGTAACAAAACGATCTCCCACTACGAAACACGCGCCTACGTTTCAGCTTTGGTACCGCCGTGAAATGGCTTCCTTCGTTTTTTGCTCCACAAGGAATCCTTCAGCTGAAAGATTCCTCGCATTCCGGGTAACCACGGTGCCTAGTTGAGAATAATTAACGAGACTTTTCCTTTTGGAATTTATACGGTTACGGTCACCTTTGGAACGAACCTGGAATGTATTCGCGGTAAACACACGCGTACAGGTTGGGCCAAGTAAGCGTGATAAGTTATAACTCCGTTATCGGAGCATTTTCAGAAAAATTTTAAAGGGAGAAGATAAACGGTTCGAAGAGTACGTGAAACGATAGAATTGCATCAAAATGGAAGAGTAAATGTAAGCTACAGATCATAATTGATTTATTTAGAAGAATATACAATATGATCTATCAAGAAAAAATGTGACGTTCGTCTAATATACAAAGTAACAGAATTGCATCAAAATGTAAGACTAAATATGTAAGCTACAGATCATAATTGACTTATTTAGAAGAATATACAATATGATCGATAAAGAAAAAATGTGACGTTCGTCTAACATACAAAGTAAAAGAATTGCATCAAAATGTAAGAGTAAATGTAAGCTACAGATCATAATTGACTTATTTAAAAGAATGTACAATATAATCTATCAAGAAAAAAAGCGATTGTATAAATTCTAGTAAATAATCCAATCACGATTCATCATTATTTCGGCAGTGAATCCTATGTTAACGAAGAGTAAGTCTGATCCTCGTAGTTGATTTGAAAGAAATTTATTCGTATAATACTGATGTTATTATGATAGTAAATAAATTTATATTCAATAATGGCCATTCGATATTTGCTCTATTTTAATGGAAATGCATTTTTTGCATAGATTGCATCCTTTTGTCATTCTACTAAAAATCTTCTTCCAAAAAGCTATTAGGATAAAATGGTAACAAAATCATTAGTTCGCGAGATATTGTAAACAAGTCACCGTAATAAAGAAGATACTCAGGAGAGCGTACAGAAGTTCTTGGGCCTGAACAATGCCTATAATCTCCTACATCCAGAGACCATTGAACAAGTTACCTACTTCCCATCGAAAACAAGTCGGAAGACTCGATATCACAATAACTAGCCCTCATTTCGTTGTACGATTCATCGAGGCTGAGAACAACCCTATTGAACTCTAGTCTTGAGGGTATTAATACTCTTTCCTCTTGGATTTTCCTTGCTGAAGCTTAACGCAACATCGGGCATCTAACTCGGGTAACTATTGTATATTGTTCTCAATATTCTGTACGTTTCATGTTGAGGTACAACGACAAAAAAGTTTCCCGAAAGAGGCTTTAGAATTTTGTTTCTTAATAACCAAGTATGTCTGTCAATTATATGCTTCGATGATTAATTTTAACCACGTGTACTTTCATTTAAGGGGGTATTCCAGTTTGGAACCAAATTATTCTAAATATTCTTTTTTTTTTTGAATATACAAAGAACATAAAAAAAAGTAGGAAAAATCGATGTTCAAACTTTAAAGTGCTGCGATTATTTTCATTTTAAATATTTCATAATTACTCCGGTTTGGGTCATAGTCATTTCTTGATTTTGTTCATTTCAGATAAGCAGAACACCTGGAATCGTGGCAACCATAAACATACTTTTCCGGAAGAGACTGTACAAGATCGTTTGTACCGTTCAATTTTGATTATTTTTATCTGCAAAAAAATTACGTATGCAAAAAGAAATCTTCAAAAGGGACTAAAAATTGACGCTCTAGACTAGATACTCCGTTAAGGTAGAACAGTCAAATATATTCCACGGTATTTTCGTATAAAACGCAAAATTCTGAAGCCTCTTTCGGAAAACCACTAATACATAAATGGAAATATGTATTTAAAAAGCAAGACTTTAATATGATCAAGACTGAATAGAGTGTTCAGCAATTAACTGTTTCGAAAGCTGACCGTAGCAACCGACCAAACCGAAGGGAGAAGAAAAGAAATATTGCCATGCGGAGGCTCGACATCCATTCGAAAATAGCAGGTGTCGTTAATTCTGGATCGCCGCGCAATATTCGGAGCAGCGAACTGTTAAGTCACGTAACTTAATATGCGTACGCAGCCCGAGTATCGTTCACCACGGATTCTCGAGTTGGCTCCACTTTTTGGCACCTGCCGATGACAGGAGTTTTGATTCGTCCAAAACGAGCGCCGTTGCGTAACTTCAGAAAAATTTTTAGGAAAATCCGACTTCGACCGATGACCCCCTCGCGACGTGAATAAGCAAAACTTTAAATTAAATAACGAATCTTGAATAACGAGCAAAAAATATCCGACGATAAAATTTAATGGAAGAAGAGCAATAATTATAATGCAATCTTGTGTTTGCCTTCGTGTCAAATTTCAATATCGTATAGATTTATGTTAACAATTTTTGGTTAGCATTTTGTTTATAATAGCTGATACTTTTTAATTCGATGTTAGATAATCCAATTTCTCATTTTTCATTAACATTCTAAGTCGATGGAAGTATCTGAAATAAAATACTAGTCGAAATTCTTTTCGCGCTATACCGCTTAAAAACAATTAGTAGAACGTATTTCTGATGAAATATGCAGATGAAACAAATACTGTATATTTAACGGCATGAACACTTTGCCGTACAACTTCTAGAGCACGACTGACAATGAGCTTTTAAGATATTCGATAACAGGAGGGTAAAGGCTAGTTGCGCAGGTTATCCTGTAATTATTTCGCGCAGTGCATCATTTTCCTGTTCCGATTACCATCTGTCGCGAAAGTTTTTGCATAAAAAACCCATTTTCATGCAGTTCCTCTGTTAACAAAGTTCACCGACCTCGCGGCATTCGCTTCCACTACGTACTTGTCCTCGTATATCGAGGCGAATGTTTTCCCTCTTACGATTAAAGATATCACAAGCAAATCGTCTTATCTAGATTCATCATAATTTCTCTAGTTTCTTGAGATATTGCTTACAATTCCCAGGAATGAACTGGAACGCATAACTCATATCGCGAAAGACCTAGAATCAACAATACTGTAAAACATGTTATTCAATCTCGCGATTCTTGAGATTAACGACTCGAGTACACCCTTTGACATTCAAGAACTAATCATTCATCTGCTCAACGATCCTCCCACTCGATCATCGTTCGTTCGTTTATTTAAAGCGCGTAATTTGTTATACAAAGTTATCGCACTACTGCGTACTTATTACTATCTTATTTCCATTCTTTTTAACATCGTCTTACATGACTCCTCCATCGTTTTAATACCGCTCGAAATGCTATTGCTCTTTTGCGATACTCTCAAAATTAATTCTCTTAAGTCAGCCTCTAGAGTGGTGTTACCCCTTGAGTAATACAAAATGATACCATCCGACAATCGACGAAATTGTAACACGTTTCTCTTGTCCAAAGTATTCCTCTCGCAAAAAAGAAGAAAAAAGAATACGTTTCTCGGATCTTTTCAAAGAAATAATACAGTGACGAATGAATGAAACAAAAATGACAATAATTTGTGCAACTCAAATCGAATACAATACAGGTGCAAATGAACGTTATGCAAATAATCATGTATCGTATTTTCGTAGTTTATGTGGAAAACTAATATCTCCTATTACGATACAAGTCACGAGCTGTAATTTAATTTACTACCGAATCAAAGCAGAAATCTCGTCGAACCGTTAGATTCCAATGACGAATAGCGAACGGTGTCTTCGTCGTTAAATATTGAACGAGGGAGTTACACGTAACCATACACGGCACAACGGTTCGTTACTACGATTCGGTCTAAGTACGGTTCGTTGCGTAAAAACAACAAACTAGAAAAAAAAAAAAAATCGCAACTAAGAAAGATCGCGTACGTTTCGAGCACGCACACGAAGACGTCCGGACAGAGATAGGGGGACGAGCAAAACAGGAAATTGCTAGGACGATAACAGCATTCTTCCGTAATCCTAAACGCGACCGGCTTAATTACGTGGCTGAACGGGACGTCATGCTGCCATTATCGTCTGCCTGCCCGGAGCCAATTCCATAAAAATTCGCTAAGATCTACTTTCTCTTTATATGGACAATTCCAGGTGAACTCGTTCGACCTCAAACGACCGACTTCAACGACCGCGAATGTCGTTCGTCCGACCGAACCCTCCACGTGGTTACACAAGGTGACAGTCGCGAACGTGCGTGCCACGCAACGTCCCTCTATTCGAAACGTTCAAGCCATAATGCCTCCAACGACACGAATCTAAAATCGATCTGTACGGTGCAACAAGATCGTAACGAGACCGCAGAGAACAGAAAGAAGCGATGGCATGAGATAACACCTTTGTGTGCGTATTCCCTCGAGTACATCTATTAGGTTCTCCAGAAAGTTCGTGACAATTTCTAAGAAACATTCAGAAACATGTTCGAATTTTAATATATATTGGGCTGTCTGGAAAGTCCATGCCATTATTTTCTTCAGGCATATAGAAGCATGCATAGAAATATATCGAACAGCATGATCTCCGAGCTACGAAGACTAGGTTGGACGTCTTTAATGGAAGGCGAATAAGTCGAAACGTTCCTTATAGGAGCAAATATTGGAGCGATTAGGAAAGCAAGCTTAGAAAATAACACTGTAGAAATAAGTCGTAAAAATAATGAAAAATCACACATTCTTTTTAATTTTGCTTCTTCGTGTCAAATTTTGTTTAAATAATTCCTAATACAACATCCCTGCATCAAAAGATTCGATGTTTTCGAATAAACGATTCATTATGAATATATACAAGAATAAATTCTGCACGTGTACATATTTACAATGAAAAATTTATTCGAAAGCATCTATCATTTACACAAATTTAATTTAAACAAATTTAATTTAAACAAATTTCTTTGATAGAGACGGAGGATACCGATACTTCTAGGACTGACGGTACACATGTATTAGTTCCTACAAACACCGTAACCGTACCAAGTAACACAAATAACACCTACTCATCGAATATTTACCCTTCCCACATGTCTCCCCACGTGTTGTCGCCCTATTATTTTCTGAATATTTCATTGTACTCGAATCGATACACGAGGCGCCCTGCACCAGCCCAAGTCTGTATACGATTAGCTGCACCTGGCAGTCGACATGCTAAGCATAGCAATCCTCCTACTGGCCTCTAAAATTGTGAAAAATTCAACGACCCAACCCCGACTTCCGTGTTCCCATCGGAGACTCCGGGCAAATCCACGAGATACCCGACTCTCGATCACCGATCGCACGATCTACATTCGTTCCCGAACACATCCTCCGCGACCTTCCGCGAGTCTGTGTTGAAATGTGTTGGCATTAATCATTGTTACTCCAATTCAGTCACGTTGCTCTCCCGTCGCATCCTGTAAACCGTTTTATCCGCATTCACGCCGAAGGATAGATCGATCATGCCAGACGAACAACCGACGTCTGGCTGCATAATCGCGGATTAACACGGCCCGTCCCTTTCAACCTAGACCAGGGACGATCGACGAGCCGGAATATAAAACGCCCAAGGAAATTGCTCGCTGCCATTTGCCCGTAGAAATCGATACATCCGCGACGTAACGAGCACGAACCCATCCAATCCTATCCTATACTATTCTCGAACGACGATCTAGCGAAACGCGTCGCATCCTGCGCGCGAAACACGATACACGACGTAGATCGTGGATCGCGGACGCGCTTACCCGAGCTGGCGACCAACGAAGCGCTAAGGAACGTCGCTCTAGCTGCGGGGATTCCGGGAAAACGCATTAACATTTCAGCCAGCGAATAAAGGGAATTCGCAGATTTTTTTTCATTCCAGCGGTCACCTGCCGGAGCCTATTAACCGTGTTTTTGTTTGTCGGCTTGCAATGTTCGAATCTGAAGAACGGAGATGACTGGAATCGTACCTAGTCTGCGCGATAGTCGATGTCAGTGTAGATTAACGTTCAATCTTTTTATTTACTGAATTTTTCAAGAGTTTTTAAAATGTAGGCGTTCGTCGTGGTCTTATATCGTCTTATAGAGTTCTCTCTATCCATCCAGCAATTAAAAACGAAATTCATAAAAGTGGGCTTGAAAGTCGCGATAGCTTTCAAAGCGTTTAATTAGTGCAGTATCGTGAGAAAATTGACGAGACTCGTAAGTTCCGTCAGTAAACAAAGAGTTAAAACTACCAAGCCGGTCATTTTTGTTCCTGGACTTCAAACTTCTTTCCGAAGTCAATCGATCGGTAACAATGATTCTATCGCATTCCAGAGAAAAAGAGAAGCCTTAATATTTTTGATTAATCAAGTAATATATGTGTACTTGAAAAATCGTTACTTTCATTTCTAACAGCTATTATCAAATATAAATTTATTTATCATCGAAATAATATCAATATTTACTATCTATTTAATGTAGTAAAATGTAAAAAATGTAATGTAGTAAATTTAACGTAACGATGAAACGGTATCTCAACCGTTTATACAAATTTTCCAACAAACGAATAATCAAATAAGTCTTACGCGCATCTAATTTATAAATAACTCTTATTCCACAAATGAAACTTTCGACCGAAGAAAACCTAGCGTTGAACAAACGTTTCTGACTCTGCCGGGTTGCGCATGCCCCCATAATCAACGCGGAACGAGTGCCCCGATAACCAAGGAGCGGAAATCGCTCCAGGTGAAGTAAAGAACAGGAAACGACCGCGAGGCGAGGGAGGGAACGCGGCTCGGTTTAACAGTTTTTCTACGTGAAACGAGCGAACGATCGATTATTTATTTTAGGAATCGGCCTGGGATCGTCCGTCTCTCTCGCGGGAGGCACGCGAAAATCGCGGTTCGTAGCGTGCGCGAAACGTCTCGGATCGTTCGATCGATCCTCTCGGTTTCTTTGTACGCAAATATAACAACGAAACGGAATACGGGGAACGAGAACAACGTGGATGAAACGGCAACGCCGCCTCGCGAGGACGCTGCCAGAGTCCTTTCGCAAAGGATGGGATCCTGGCCTGGATCGTGGTCGATCTTCGTTCTGTATTCTACGGAGCATGCGAGTCCTTCGAGAACGTGACATATGAGGATCTTCGTGGTCGAAGATTCAAGGGAAAGACGATCGTGAATTGGTCCGAATTAGACATGGTCTGGAGATTAGGGGAAGGTATATCGTACGTAGCTTGTATCGAAGAAATATCGAGCATAGTTTAGAAGCAAATTAAGGTCACTGGGTCCTGAGTTCGAGAAAAGAATTTTGATTGTTTCTGTAACTTTGCTCGAGAAATTCGGAATGGGCCAAAACGATCATGCTCTGAGAAACCTAATGGTGAAACGTATTAGGTGATGGTGCATCGGTTAACAATTGATACTTTTTAGCTTTACTCCATTTTGGAGTAAATCGTCTATATATCATTGTCTACGAGGCACACAATGCTCCTATACAGAAATGAAATACGTTCGGCAACGCGTGTTCGGTGTCTAGTAGCTGATGAATCGTTACTCCGATTTCATTAATCGAGTCGCATCCGAGTCGCTAATTAACTTTGGTTTTTATGCATTGTGCGGGGTATAATTATACCAAAGACATAGAAAAAATATGCAAAACGTACAGTGGATTATTATTAGAGAGAATAATATTAACCCTTTGCACTCGGATGTCCCCTACGAGGGGACACCGTAAGTCTAACAAATTTTGTTCGTAACACCATAAAGGATCTATGTTTGTAGCGGTGTCGCCGCATCAAGAAAGCTAGAAGAATTTATAATCAAGTCTAATAATACCAAAAACGACACGTTTCCAAAGATAGACTATTTTATGTAATGCGATTCCTATTCGCACGTTTTGCAACGAGATGGTGCAAGAGTGCAAAAGGTTAATATCTAAAATGCATAAAATTCACAATTTACTTCCAATCCGACATCTTTCAAACATGCTTCGTTCTCTTAACACGTTGACTGCCAAACGAATATTCTTGAAAATTTATCCCAACATTAAATGTTATTTAGACTATCAGAGTCCAGGTAATCAAATATTTATCGTGGTATTTAGTTTCGTAACTACATCAAAATTCAAAAACTTCATTCAGATTCATCTCCTGTGACGTCTAACTTTCAGAATTAATCTTTTTAGTTCTCGAGTGAAAATCACTGTCACCCATACATATATATATATATATATATATAAGTGACACGGCGATCGACGTGTTAATTGAGCTAGGGCACAGTGTCGTATGTACGAGCGTCATTTTGAGAATGCTTCGAAGCCCGCTAAAGAACGAAGCTGGAACCTAGCCACGGAGCAGGGAGCGCAGAGATGCCTACCGATAAGGGAACAACGAGAAACCGCGTGGCACTTACCCCAGAACCTTCTACGGGAGACGCGAGCCTCCCAAATACCAAAAACCCCAACATCGAGTACCAGAAAAGAAAACCTCAAGTTTACTCCAATAAAAATTCAAAATTCAAAATTGTAGCTGACGTAGCGTGCCTGTGTAGTAGGTTCCAGGGTAGTCCTCTAAGATAGAGTCAAGGTAGATACGTTACCAAACTGTATATCCACTCCAGGTTAGCTCAGGTGACAGGCGAGGGCACGTGGTGTTGGTTTAATCACAGAAACAACTCGAAGACGCGACGAAGGCGAGACGAACGGCGCGCGTCTAGCGTGCAGAGCGAGAACAGGAACCGAACGGAATACATCGAACCACCAACTGGCATAACGCGAACCGCACCAGAGCGCAGTGCTCTCAACACTGGAACATCGAAGTTGGCCGGCACATAACGCGCGGCCGCGTGTTTCTGGCGGTGCTGGTCGGTTGGTCGCGCGTCGCGCCGGTCAGACCAAGTGTCCTCTTCGCTGGCACGCTAACCGTGGCACGAAGCGATGCATCGAACGGAGGAAGCGAGAGATGGATTCTCTCTGTTCGCGACGTCCGAGGTGCTCTCTCGCGGTGGGGAGACCGCGTCGAATGGATGAAGCGGGCGACTAGAGAGATAGGCAGGCGGACAGGCTCAGGTAGGTATAGAGGTATAGAGGCTGTTGAACGGAGTGGAGGATCGCGAGAGCGGGGTGGGAGAGATAGACGGAGAGGGGGAGGGATCGAAGAAAGAAACGGTCGGGAACGGTCGGAACGACCGTGGCCCGCGGGTGGCACGAGCTCGCCACGAGGGGAGAGAAGACAGAGATGAAGAGAAGTCGTCCGGCTGACCCAGAGCTCCCGAGACCGGTGCGGATGATACGACGGGTGGTTCAGGTTTTCGGAACCGCGCGAACTGGAGAACCAACTGCCCCCACCTTTCTTTTAAACCTTCTTGTCGACCGAAGGGGAGTCCAGCAAGGGGAGAAAAGAGAACTGGGCGAAGGAGAGAAGAGCGCAGCGATGGACGAGGAGAATCTTTGAACAAGGTGCACGCCACTGGGTCCGTCCACCGACGGCGACCGTGGAACGGCGAACTCTGTCGGTTCGTGCAGCCGGCAGCCAGCTGGTGCTCACCAACACGCTACGAAGCCTGTCGTTCGCGGCCGAGCAATCGCCTTCGGCTAAGATCGGCTTCAAACAAAACTACAAACTTTGCGCGTCGACGTCCCCTTGCCCCGAGGCTCCTCCTCCCCCGCCCCTCCCTTACCGATCCACGATCCAGCGCCTCCTGTTGCTTGCACGCCACGCAGACTCGTGGATACACCACGCGTTGGTACGCCGCTGTACCGAGAACGCTATTACTGATCACCCTCCTCGTCCCACCAGGACCAGAACGGACGGAGGGAGCTTCTTCTTTGCCCACGCTTTTCTCTATTATCTCGGCTAGGGTTAACGACTAGCCTCCACAGGGACGTTCGGCTCCACCGTCGGAGCAAACTCGTATCATTTTGGGATATCGACATGTTTTACATCTTTAGATCTTTTCTCTGGAATGTCGGAATTAATTTACAACGTTAATTGTACGACAGAAGGTTGATTTATCGAATTTCCGAACGAATTGTTTCATTACGTTCGTAGGCTGTTTAAATTAACCGCGCAATGTATGAATGCGAAGTTCAGCGAACGAGACGAGTGCGGATGAGAGAGAGAGAGAGAGAGAGAGGGAGAAAGTGTTTATTATAAACAGGCGAAGTGCCGAGCAACGGCAGAAGAATACAGAACGCAGAATACGGAATACAGAGAACAAAAGAGAATGAGAGAGAAAGAGGCTAAGAATAAGAAATAGTCTGTCGTAATGTACGTAGTTTGAAGAGAGTTTTCCTGTACGGCATTCGCGATAAATTTATATTTACGACGCGTTTAGTTAGTCGAACTAGTCGATTTGATGCAGTAAATGTTAGGTTGATCGAAAGGAATTGCGCTTTGTACATTCACATTGTACGTATCAAGCTTAGAATCTGCTTTTTATTTTGATTACAAGTATTATATGATCGCTGTTGGTGCACGCTGTACTTTCATCGTTTTAGCAATGCTAGAAAAGAGCGATATTTTTGTACGAGTTCGTGAGAGGTCAAGAATTGAGAGCTTCGATGAATTTGTTGGCCTCAAGAACTACAGAATTCTCATTGGAAAAAATTTATTGATTCCAATGGTTCTTATTTCGATTAATAAAGTTTGTTATAAAAAAAAAAAAGAAGGTATAGTCATTTAAAGCTAAAGATTAAAAACAACAGTTCCTTTTGCACCAACCTAATAGCTAAAATTCTGAACCTAATCGCGACGTATTCGGAGTTTCCTGAGGATAGCGTTTAAACTGGGGGATCACCCTTCGCTTTTTTTTTTTTTTAAATTGAAAGTAAATGCGTAGGGTTAATCAGTACTAAACATGAGTAACGTAAGTAACCGTCACATAGCTTGGCACTCAACTGCGGATGTTTACACACTTATAGAAAATAAAAATATGGGTAAATCTACGTGACTATGCACAAATGCAAAATTATGTCAAATGTCAACGATACCATACATGTTATACCTTTAGAATACAAGGCATATTTTCGTTTAAATTACAATTCTTTTTCTATTAGGTGGAAATATGGGTAAATCTATGAGAATATGCACAAATGCAAAAAATGTCAACAATAACGTACATGTTATACCTTTAGAATATAAGGCATATTTTCGTTTAAATTTCAATTCTTTTTCTATTAGGTGGCCCGGATAATAATGTCGTTTTTGCCATCTTAAATACTTGGTCGTTTAATTTATCAGCTCATTGATTTCTCTGGCAGTGAAAATTTGCACACCAGGTGACAAAAGGCTGCTGACAATGAGGGAGATTATATAACGAATTAAAGACAGAAATTTATTGGAAAGTTTGAATTTAATGTAAAAGTTTCTCTCTACCTAATATATCTGTGAAAATATGAATTTGCGTAAACGTCCACAGTCTAGTCCGCAGTCTAATCGCTACTGGTGTATTAGTATTCGCATTACTAATTACGCAACTGCATAACGTACATCACGCATTTGTTTGCATTTTCATTCCTCGTATCGATCATTTGTAAAACGGAGTAGGGCAAAATTGAAACGATAACTCCATAATTAGAACAACAATTCGCTCAGTGTGTATATAGACCAGACGTTGCTCCCTTTCTTTCTGAGCAGAGCGTGTTTCTTGAGCGGAAGGTGATTCGACAATTACGACGTCATGAAACATGGACGTACCAAAAGTTTTTGCATCTAAAGAACGAGCACGGTGTTGCAGAGGAACTCGTAAATGCTTTCAGACCAACGGCAGAAGACCGTAGATCGTACTTGCTTGAATTATGCTCGGAGGTAGTTAGTTGGTAGATTCAAAGTTCGAAATGTGGAACATTTTCTAGGACACTCTAATCGCTATCCGTTTCTTACAGAGTAGATGGTATTGTACCTAAATCCAGCCGATTATTTCTGTACCTTTAATGCGCGTATGACATCGATTCGATATAATACACGCGCTCATTACACGTGTAAAAGAAACAAAAAAGACGTTCGATGAACGGGATTCGAACCGGCGAGATCAAGCACATGACCGGCCGATTATACCATCTGCGGCACGGACACTACGGTGACAGAGATTGATATTTATAGGACGCACAGACATTTATAGTATATACTTTAACTAAAGTATTATAAATTACTTACTAAATTTATTATTTTACCCTGTAGCAACAGAGACCCGAGAACTACTAACCTACTTCCGCAGGTTAAAAACAGAGAAGGACAGACCGAATAATTTTCTTTATGCATGATGTACGTTACGTATTAGGTTGTCCGAAAAGTTTCTTTCGCTTTATTAATAAGTAATACGTGCACAATATTCTATGCTTTATGTTACGTTACTGAATTGTGCACGATTCATTTTGATCCATTGCCGTTACAACGTGAATATTTATGAAACAAAGTCGGTTGATTAGATTGTTTATATAAACACGACCACGTAAAATAATTGAACGCAACTCGCGAAAGAAACTTTCGGGACAACCTAATAAAATCATGGTAGCAAAGATGTTTCCTTCGATCTTGGAGAAATGGACGATTTTAAAATAACCTGTTCCGTATTTCGAATCGATCCTTTGGTGAATATCAACGTTACTCTTGTGTAACAAACTGTATGCAAAAGTGTTGAAATCAAATGTAATTTGTATCTGATATTAGTTGAAGTCATTTTTACACGTTATTTTCCCCAGTAGAATATATTTACTCCGTTTCATATAACGTGCTTTCGCTCCGAAATGCTTCGCGAAAACAAAACTTCGAAATTTATTATTATTAAATATTTTACAATTCTCCGCGCGAAAGTAGGCGTAGTTAGACATTTGCGTTTAATTAGATTTTCATTTCGATTTCATCATTCATTTTTTCCAGAAGCTATCTAGAATTTGGGTTATAATTCTCGTCACGATCCTCGTTCACGGATCAAACCACGCCATGTATCTGGATCCGCGTTTTCGGAACATCTCGTCGCGGCCATGCTTTGTAAAGTCTCTTGCTCCCCAACTATAAATGCGTTCGCGTCGCGGCGAGCGATTACGTAAGATTTCTTAGAAGCTTCTTCGGGTCGTAAAGCGGAGCGTAGGTTGAAGAGCGTGACGTTCAGCGTAGTACTCTTCGATAGAACGATAACCAACGTGTTCGTACGCGAACCAAGAGGTGATAATGGGGTAAATGCCCGCTCGAGAAATCGCGATCCCATCTATGTTTATGAATAAACCCGCGAGCGTAGGTACTTTTTCCAAAATTTTGTTTCTTCGCTCGATTCTCAACGGTTTCAGGATTACTCGGTCCCATACGGATTGATACATACGGAGAATGTATTATTAAAGGTATTGTTATAAATATCAAAAATACTCGACCTTTGTAAGCATTCTTCGAGTTCAAAAAATAATTTTTGTTTGTTTGAATAACTGTAAGGATTTATTCATTTTTGTTGTCAGAGAGGATGCACATGACGACTATTTCTGCTGACCTAAACAATACTCCTAAAAGATACTCTCCTAACAATTAATTTTTTAGCGCGCACAAAGAAAAAGAGAAAAAACGTACGAAAACACGGTAGTTTGGTCCGAGTATATTTTTAATATAATGGTCACATTATGTAATGTTATTCGTAATTTTTATCACCGCCGTATACGTAAACTTCACTTGCTAGATTCTCAAGCGGAAAACACTTAATTCTTTTCCCCGGCACTATTCGTGCGAGTAAAACCGTGAGCAAAAGAGCTGGTCGTGGAATAAAGCGGCTTTGGCAAAAGCCTGTTTGCACCGGCGCTAATGGAACAGTTGAACACGGTAGATATCGCACGCGGTATCCGTTGCAAAACAAAATACAACTTAAAAGTCTTAGGCAAAACCGACGATTGGTTTTTTTTACCGTTTCGCTCATATCGCGCGCTCTAGTGCAACGAGGTGTACGTTTATGCAGGCTAATTGCAACGACAGCGTACGTGTAATTGATTAATCGCGATGCCAACATTGCCTGTTAGAAATCCTGGAACTCGTAACTACTGTTTTGCAACATCGTTCACAACTTTTTTGCAATGTTGTTAATTGAACGTTGACTAACACTCGAAACATTTCATTATTCATTTCGTTCATTACTGCTGTTTCATTTGCTTCATTTGTTTCGTTTATTCCATTTCTTATGTTTTTTTCTGTCGTCTGCTGCTAACAAAATAGCTAATATACGTAGTAAGTTAAATAAATTCCTAAATAAACGAACCTAATAGACAGCGTTAAATAAAGCGTTAAATATCACTTTTCCTAGTTTCTTACACAAACGATTCGATCATATCATCGAGGCTCAACCGTTGTCAGCAAACTCTCGTCGAGTAACAAATTTGTCGACACGTCTCATTTTACAATGGCGCATTAATCGCGTAGCAATAATCTATTTGTCACGCGTCGCGAATAACGCGCCGAAAGACACCTCTGCGCTCCGCCAAAAGCGAATGCATCGCACGGAACGGTGCAGCAGTGAAATCATGAGAGCCGAATGACAAATCGAACGAACCGTTGCCCATTCAATGGAACAGGCGTCGCGCGACTTCTGACATTTGATTTCTTAACAATGAGGAAGCTTCCGATTTCGCGCAATTGTTGCCGATCTGCTCGCCTGTCCTGCTGGCTTCTCTCGTATCGAGACACTTGATATTTGCAATGTTTCGTGCATGATACGTTTGCATCGAGGATGCGTTCCACTGTTCCCTATACGAGAAAGAATTCGTACAGATTTTACTTCCTAGCAACTACTTCCTAGCACTTTGTCTACCGAGAGCTTATTTGTAAGAATTTTAATTTCAACTCTTAGCTCGTGCCACAAAATCTAGTCTGTCTAACATATTTCAGATCAGCCTCGTATCGATTGGTATTAAAGGAACCGCCGAAAATAATCTGTATACTAAGGGAGCCGGTCTGAAAAGTTTGGGAACCTCTGCCTTAAATGCTTAAAATGCACTTTGTTTTCTTCCATATTCAAAGACGTGTAACACCGGCAACAATTTATCGTGACCAAACTTTTTTCCAAATATGCCTGAACCTGTCCTTAGACCACCTACTAAAAAACGGCACGAATTTTCCTGCCAACCCACCAAGCTGTGATAAATGTAGAAATGTCTGGGGGTCAGTCGAGACCCCAAAATTTCCCTTACGATAAAGAGGGTTAATGAAACTCGCAGCTGTTGAGGTATAGAAACCACCAATGAGGGGTTCCACTACAATGGCTATAATCAGTATCTAGAAGGGTGACCACCTTGAAGCTCCCATATGCTAAATTCGGTGGTCCGAATGCCACCCGAAGCTATTAAGAACTCGGTTAATGATCGGTGTTAGTCCGTGGCTGTCGAAAAGAACCGAATAAAAATGATACGGAACAAATTTAAAAGGTTACTACAAAATTGGTTATTCTACATATCACAATTAAGAAAAGAACGCGATGCAATTAGACATGAGAAAGGTTTGTTAATTACCGCGACGTACCGCAGTAACTAAAAGTGATTGTATCTGAGAAATAAAATGTTCGCTTCGTCTTTATTTTTCGAGACATTTTTCTTAATAACGAATCGTGTAACAAATTGAAAAATGTTGTAGCATCCCCTTACAATCGTCTTGTAGCTCAAAAGGTAGTACAGTGACCATAAGACGACTATTATGAAGGGACCTACAACAGCGGATATCATCGCGTTGAATCTTGGATAGTGGTTAATTAAGGAAGCAGACACGCTATGCTGAATGTAGCACGGCGCGACGTTAAAGGATAGCGGTGCGTAAATACCGCGCCTAATTACTCGAAAAAGACCATTGTTGTGGATTTGATTAGCAGCGGTAGTATGCAGGTCGTATGGCTGTCTCTAAAACAATCATACGCTGTTCCGAGGTCGCCTAAACAAATTACAGTTACTCGTGCATCCGCCAGACCAGAGTAAAACTCTGGCCATTGAGTTAAACTCTCGTCCAAATGAAAGTTTCGAATAGAGAATAAATGATGAATAATTTTCTATTCGTTACGACGAGAGAATAAAAATTGCCCTTCAAGCAGCATCGCCGCTTTATTTTTCTCTTCTTACTTTCTTGTCGATCTTTAAAAAGCGTCTTATATTAAAACGTGTTTCTCGCGTTTTAAAGACGTGCACAAGTTCTTGATATACTTTACTTAAGAAAACTATCGTTAAAGTATTAACATACGACAGGTGTTTGGTATCTTATTACAACAAAGTTTAGATTATGAAATAAAATATTTCAGAGCGAACAAGTACGAGTATCGATCTTTGATTGCAGTATGAATAAATTATAAGTACAGATGTAGATAGAAGATACTATAAAGGATCGAAAAATTGTTAATATTCATATGGACTTGAATATAAAAAGAAATGGTTCATCTAACAAGATACATAACTAAGAAATAAATGAATAAACGTTTACTATCATTTTATTTTTAGATACTATATCTACGTTACACCACATGCTTCGAGGGTTATTTAAACAAACCTATTGATATGTACGAGCAAGTAATAAAACTGGAGGAACGTGTAGAGAACAGTCGACAACTCTTTTCGACTACGTAAATTATTCTCCACGAGTTTCTGCACTCTCCTACGTACTCTTACGTATTAATAAGGATTCGATACCACTCCCAAGTAAATACTACATTCGTGTATTAAAGACTCGCGAATATGGATTCTGTAGTGAATAAGTTATTGTCACATTTCCGTTCTTTTTATTATCGACAGTAATTATTATTATAAAAATCTAAACGTTCACATATACGACCAAACGCGTAAAGTTCATAAATATTCGCAGTCCTAACTCGTCTTGTAACATTGAGCCGATACTTGTACATCGAAATGAAAACAAACAGTTATTCGTACGTAAAAGTTCCAACCGTAAACATAACATTTGATGTCGTTTCTTGGAAACGTCGATGAAACGGAGCAGAAAAAGTGTCTGTGTTTACAATCACTCAGCATGGAAGAAACGTTAATTTTAGTCGAAGCTAGAATTTCGCCACTCCTATTTCGAACAACATTTTATTTACAACAAAGGAATTCTAAGCTCCTCGCAGAAGGTTTTCTTTGTCTCCGAAGAAAACTCGCTTCGTGCGAAAGTTCGACACGATACAATCGTCTGTCGTAAGTCGGAAATAAAATCCCGTAATACAGCTAGACGCAATATCGATGTAAGTGACTTGTGTAAATGTACCCACCAGAACGAACGTGGGAAGCGGTACCCGGAAATGATTAAGGAACAATAATGTGACGTAGCAAATGTGACGACACGAGCCGCGCGTACGACAATAAAATTTGTAAACCGTAAATATTATTTTCAACGAGCGTTCAGGGGGTCGAGAAACGTGAGAAACCTAATCGTCGGATGAATAACTCTCGTGAATCGCCGTTATCGATACTTTTATACTCCAAAGATCCCTGTTTTCATAGGTAGGGACGTAGATTCGTGCAAATTGTTCAAAGTAATAGAAATTTTACATTCAGAAATGATAAAGAAGGTCTTTCATCAAATGATTAGTCCTCAAAGTTCGAGCCTTTCATTTTTAATAAAAAATTTCGAAATATTCCTGAACAGGACCAAACACTCGACAAGACTAAGGAGGATATTCTAATAAACTTCAAAGAACTCGGTAACTTAAGAATACTCAATTTTACGAAATACCGAACCTAACAAAGATTGCTATTTTACGTGACACTCTTTAAAATTTTTGCTAACATTCGTCAATGTTAATTCCATCGAAATAATCGTGGAATCGAAGGTCCCTCGGTGAAACGTAAATATCGAACAGAAAAGTACGAGAGAAAAAGGCAGAGATCACTCCGTGCTCGGAAGACGATCAATTCAACTCCAATTGCCTGGGACTGATTGAAACAGGTAACTCGCGCAATTCTTCTTCGTTCCGTTTGCCCGTCCTTATTCCGAGCCGCAAAAGAAAGTAAAACGTGCACGCAAGATCAACAATCTCACGGGCGGGAATCTATCGATAAACAAACTCTCAGGGGCGGGGAACAATGCGCAATCTGCGGGCTCCGGCTATGCATCCGTTGCAGAAACTCCCGAGCCGCACGAATTAACGAGACCGGGAGGAAATCAATTTCAATCAATCTAACGAGCCATGTGTAAAATTGCGAGCACCGTCGAGATCCTCGGGGCCGTTGGATTCTGACGTGCCTCGGCTAGGAGCAAAAAGGAAAATGATACGAAAACAGGTTGTGCATTCAATACGCAGGCCTTGTTGTACAACGTACCAAGATCCGTGGTCTTGTCGTTAACCTGCCCGCTGTAATAAATCAACTCGCAATAGGAAGCCAAAGACGTTTCAACAGTCAAATAATCGCGTGTTAACATAATCGTACATTCGAGAGCGTAATAACGCTCGACTATCTACGGTGCGCAAGAACGGAACCGACACGGCAGAACGGGCAATTAATTATCGAAGTCTCGTCAAATTACGTCGACTATGATTCACAGGTAACGGTCGGAGGTGGTAATTCCCTGTCGATGATAATTTCGTCGCTCGATGGCTAGCGAGTGTGGACAGTAACGCGCGCCCGGTCGTTTAAGGTGGTTTGTTTGGTCGAGAATGACAACGGATCGGATCGTCTCGTAACTTTGAAAACTCCAAATATACATCTTAATACACGTCTGTATGAAACACGGGTTCGATTTACCGTTTAGTTTGTTAGACATGATCGCTTGAGTTTCGTGATTTTTTCGTCGAATTTGACGGGAGAAAAAAAATGAAACTTTGTACGATACTTTTGACTGCAAAACAATTCGTACAAGACAGATCAAAACCAAGACTGAATGGAAAGTGAATTAATAAATGTAGAATAATATATTTCAATTTTGACAAAGTTGCGCGTTTAGTACCAGAGTAATACGCATCGGAAAATGAAGTCGAGTATGATATTTCTTAACATCGCGTATAAACAAGTCTCTCCTTGTCAGTACTGTGTTCGTACCACAGAAATATCGAATGGTGTTCTTTTAACACCCTGTATATTCCTTTCTCGAGACAAAAATTCATACATATCATTGAAATAATTTAATCCTAAACCTATTTCCCTCCATGACACACGTACCATATTTTGATTTCATTTTTCGTGATATTTGAATAAAAAAGTGTAATCGCTGCTAAAGTTTGTTGGACGTACGATGTCCCGTCAGAAGAGACATCCGAGTGCGAAGGGCTAAAACATCCTCTATGTACCACGGACGAAGAATCCCAGGCCCGTTTAGATAGAGTTAATTGAATCGAAGCAAGCTGAACCCAAAAAATTCGAAACCACGTCTTCATTTGTCGACGCCTAAGCTGGCCCGAGTAATATACCATATCGTCGATCGGTGCGTACCTTTATCACGTGCCGAGGGAATTAGTGGTCGATCGGCGCAGGTTACTCGCTCCGATGCGACCAATGACAAGGAAGAGGGAACCGATCCTAAACCTGTTTGCGTAATACCAGTGCCGCGATTCGAAAAATGAATCTGTACCTGTTATCTTCGGTCGCGGAGCGAACGTGAGAGAGTTATACCGATAACACGCCCATATCTGCCGTCTGGTACCCTTTTACGGCGTTCGATACCACAATATATAACGGGTCAATGACAACTTGTCAGGCTGCTTATCACGCTGGCCGACGATAGTACGCGGCTCCAGGTGCGATCTCGGTACGCTTAATGCATGAGACATCGTAAACGTGGATACGCTTCCTAGGTAACTTTTGTGTACATTTGGTTCAATTCTGATAGATTTGATAGTTTGTTTTCGATGGAGATAAAAATGACCACGATGACGATATTATAATATTCTATCGAGTATATATACTTTTGTGTGCAAAATAGGTGTTCGTTGGAATTATTACTATAATTCAATATTTATTTTATTACGAAAATAAATGTGTTGGGAATATATATATA
>NW_026534341.1:3269783-3330112 GCF_026225885.1 Hylaeus anthracinus | reverse complement strand
TATTAACGATTTATACAGCGGCTGTCTTGTTCAGAGCAGACCACATAAAAAGTATTCCATCGGTAAAGGCACGTTCGATTCGTTATTTAAAATAAAATCGTCGACTACGAGAGTAGTTTGAAAATGTTTAACCAATCTTCGTATATTTTGCAAGGTAAATCTTGTTGAATCTTCACTTCAGTAATTTGTACTTGTTGATAGTACAGAAGACAGAAACTGCTTTTGTATCTTATTAAATTCAGTTTAAATCGACCCATGGAGAGCTGATAATTATTAGCGTTGAATTTCTTGAAACAAATTGAAAGTGCGATACTTTCAAAGACACTTGTGTGCCTTATACGATATTATGCTACATTGTATTATTTCTACTTCGCTGTTGGATAAAATATCTTTATCTTTTAGTTTTAATGCTGACTCAAAGACACAGGAAAATATCCTTAATAAGCTTTTAACATTTATCGAATCGACTATTTCGTTCGGTTTCGGTCTTCGCCGCATTGTTACCATAATGTTTCATAATTGAGCCAGGGTTTTGTTATTTATGTATGCATTGATATTATCCTGCTACAAATAGAGGATCGAATGAACGGTGTACAAAGGAGATATTACAGCAACGTCTCTGTAATATCAGTAATTATTTCTTAACACGTTCAAGGCCGGATACACCTTGCTTCTCACCTCTGTGTAATTATAACTGTGATACTTAATTATATCACTTTTTACGGACTAAAAAACGCCGACAAACGGGAACGGCTAATACATTTTTACATAAAAATCTCTGTATGAAAACGCGACTTCTAGTTTATAGTTCATTTCGATGGAAAAAAATCGACATATACTTTATGAATTGAATTTTTCTCAACAATTGATCATAGCCAATAACTAGGTATATCGAATAAGTTTTGAAAATGTCAATTGAAAAAATTGTTCAGAAAACTAAATCAAGAAAGCATTAATAATTGGTAATAATAATGCTTGTATAGATAAAACTATCCTTACTGTTTTGTTTTTTTTTACTATTAATTTGCTAAATTCACGTTTATATTACAATGAAAAACCACAAAAACCGACTTATATTTTCTTGTTTATTAATACATTCGTGACCAGAGTACTGACTAAAATAATGCAATTCTGAAGCTGGACGTCGCAAATTTGTATCGTTAGGACGAAGATACAAAATTACAAAATATATTATGAAATATCGATATCGTAAATACGTAGTGCATAAAATAAAAAGATTTTCATGATTCGGAATAGAAGCCAGGAACAGAATTTGAAGTGACGCGAATTCACGTCAACGGTCTACTACCGCAACGCGAACGAAGACGAAACAGAGATCCGTCGCAAAGAAAACCTCATTTACGTAATATCACTCCTTCGCGTAAACCGTTCGTTCAATTACAATAATCCCGGTCCTTTCCCTCGCTTCCTGCGACGGACTGAAAATACCTTTCTCTTCCGCGTCTCGAAACGGAAAAATCGGTTTACAAAGCCGAGTGTCGCGTTTACGCCCGCCCATTAAATGTTGCTCGGACAATTTTCCGAATTTCATCAAAGCGGTGCCGACGAATGCGACGGAGCAAAAAGGCGCTAGTTATCCAACGCTTTCCCGTCCAGGACTTTCATACGTGGTCGCGGTGGTCACCTGGTTAGTTAACATTTAGCAACGGAGTAATAACAAAACGCGGAAGAGACATTTCAGTGTCGGGATCTACCAACAGCACGTAGCTGGCGAACGTCGTCGACCAGTGGGACGGCCAAGATGGATCGAAAGGGGATCTCTATGGTAAACCAGGATGATTGATCGAACGTGGACCGGACTTCCATGTAAACGGTGCATAATGATGTTTGCATCGGAACTCGGCTCTATCCTTGTCCAGTCACTTTCACGCGGGGCCATGGATGCGACCCAATCTAAACTTCTCGGATCCTTGGCTTCCACTGACTCTCGTTGCTTGGTAATTGCGCGTCTTTACACGTGAAATATGAATGAAATCGGAATCTTAGGCGCGAACTATTTAACCCATTCGCTACCAATTACGAGATATCTCGTGGTAGCACGTACCAAAACTCCCGACTACGATATGATGTGACGTCGAGTAACGACACCACGAATTTGTTATAAATGTAACGTTTATTAACTAAGAACAGAGTTTGTATATTACTGGACAAGATTACTGGACGAGGTCTCGGGAAAGACTGACTGACTCTTGGTTCTGAAATGGGCAAAACTCCAGACTTTGAATCAATTTGAAGTTTGAAATCGATCAATTTGTCTCGTTTCATTCTTTGGAAAATGTTCAAAGAAAAGAAACGTGACAAACATAATTAACTTCAGATTTATTCAAAGCCTAGCGTTTTACCCATCACTGGTGCAAGGAATACAACTAATGAGTTGCAACGAGTGTGACCAACGTTACTGGTTATTGATCGCAATTTTTATAGTTGAGAATCACTCGAGCGTCGTGTCCCTTGAGCGCTAGTGGAAATCGACCATAATTCCCCCGCGGCTTCCTGCTCGACCAGCGAACACGTTTTCAAAAATCAGCGTCCGTGTCTCGGCGCGTTTGTCTATACGTGTCTCTTTCTGCGCGTACGTGTGCGTGTCTCTCTGTTCGGTAGGTAGTCGGTGCGGGTGGTGCAGCGACATCGAGCGTCCTTTCGGCGGCGCTTTGTCTTGTTTCGGCCGAGGTCGACCGGAGTTGCGAGAGAGCGATTTTACTTGGTTCTCGAATGAACCGGAGAAATATTAGGTTACCAAAAAAATGGCTGGTAAACGGGAGACAGGAACGGAGATTTTTTTTAAACGTGTTCACTGCCACGCGGTAGGTATATAACTGGTACAAATATTTTTGTTTAAAATTGTTAGGTAGATAATAGACAACCAGGAATAGAACTTGAAGTGACGCGAATTTACACACGTCACCGGTCGCGAATGTGTCGATATGAAAATATCGATAAACGCCCGTGTAATTGTTTTATATTTTTGTAATCATTCTCGAGTGCAAATCTATTATATCGTAATTTTTGTAAGCACTATCCAGACGAAACAACATTTCACTTTGAATAAAAGCAAGATAAGGAACTTGTCGTTAATTTTAATCGGAATATCACTATTGTTCGATACACCGCAATTTTAAATTTAGACTCGCCCGACGTTTATTTATACAAAAAAGTCGTAATTCAATTTCCAGTCATATCTTTAATCCTATAATGAACCTGTAATGAATATTTCGCGTGCACGGCAGCCTGAAATCTCGAGGGACTACATTTAGCCTGTTCGATTGGAAATGAAAGAAATTATCGATCGCGATCGAACGAGTAATTTACATTACTCGCAGCCCGATTAATGTAGTTAAATTCCACGCTTTCGATCGCGGTAACGTTTCCTAAGTAAGAATGGAATTTGCAATTCATTACTGGGAACCTCTTCCTCGTGAACGGGGAACTAATTAAACAGCGGATAATTATCCAGCCATCTACGCCGATTCTTGATTCACGATTTACTGAAATTTTATTAACTCGACGAAATATTCTCTGCAGTTGAAACGTCGCTTGAAGCTCGCGAGACCGTTTAATACCGGAATAGATTAGTCGTAAATGATACTCGTAAATGATGAGTGCAGCGATCACACGCGATTTATCCAAAGTAAAAAAAAAAAAAAAAGAAAACGGTTTAACGTGCTTTTATTTCGTTTATCGATCAATAGTCGCCCGAGACTGCGAATTGTGCGCTATAAAGTATCGAGTGGACGTAGTGAAAGGTGAACATAAGCATACAAGAACATTCCAATAAACACGTTTCTGTTAAAATCGTAACGAGCTGAACTTGGTTGCGCCACGAAACAACCGTAGAATGAATACTTGGGCGGTCCGCGTGCTTCCTCTAACGCGAAACTAATTTCAACGGTGCAATTAACGCTCTGTCGTTGATTAATTAGCGAGCACTGGGAAATGAGATCTCGATCACGAAACCGTTCTCACGCAACGAGTAAAAACGCGTTAGAGAGATGTGCAATTAAAAAATAAACCCTGCATAACTCCCAGTTACCGTAGAAATGAATGAATACGTTCCTTTCCTACAACAACCAACGAAGAACGCAACATTCACAAGCATGGTTCGTTAAAGCCAACGTTTCCACTCGACGTTTGGGCCCTCTTTGGTATGATTTATGGAGGACGTTGGGTAAGGCATTCGACTAACTTCGTCTATGTAATCTGCAGGGCATACCGAATAAAAAAATGTTTGTTTCAGAAACTGTTGTTCAAATTGTGAACCTTGTATTTGGTCACGTAATATCAGTGGTCTGCATAATATGATTTTACAAAAGTCTGTGCAGAACAATATTTACTAATTTATTCTGCTTACGTATGATTTCTGTTTAAGTACGTGATGTACAGTTTTGTCTGTTGTAAAAGAATCGATATGATTTCTCATATAAAAAAAAAATAGTATATTTCACGATAAGAATATCATATTAAATACTTTCGAACCATAACTCCTCGACTGTAATAACAAAATTCATTAAGCAGACGAGTGACACTACGTGAACAAAAAGAAGGTCGACAATTTTAACACCAATTGTTTAAAACCATTTAACAATGCTTATAATACGTATAAATGAATTGTAAATACGAAAAAGTTTCGTTTCGTCGTTCTCTACGTTATTTCTCTATTATTTTTCGTTTCTTTAAGACAACAGCAACAGGAACATACCACTACGAGATCTCGCGAAAAATCGTCTTTCAAGTTTTCAAATTTTTATTTCAACTTTTACGTACGAGAACAAGTATAGCTAAGAACAATGTAACCCGCGTCGATAACGAGAGCCACCCAAAAAAATATCAATTACTCGTATCGAGAAAGTTGATTTCGGTTCGAGATTAACAGAAAGCACAATATCGAGTAGAAAGTGTTCTCTCTCCACATCCCACATTTGAATTTTTAAAGATGCTCCTATTCTTTCTGCCGCAACATAACTCTCTATGACCTACTGTTGTAACATTCAAATAACATTTCACATTTGTCCGAGCACAGGTTACAGCTCTGATCTTTTCCATTTTTTTTCCGAGATACGCGTACACAATTGCGTCGGTGTTTGCGCAAGCATCCGTGCTATGTATTTACTTTCCTCGGTGTTTCATTTCCTCGCCTACAACAAAACGGTTTCGCTATCACGGTTCGATGATAAACTCGTACTCATATGAATCTCATTTGCTGTATTAGGTGGAAAATGATACAGCAATTGACGGAGGAGGGGGAGTAGTAGCTAATAAGTACGCTTCGTTTTTCATAATTTCAATTTTCAATCAAATTAGAGCATAGCGAAAATGTAGTTTTAAAAGAAATAACAACCCTTTATCGAAGTTTAATTCATTCTGTACCGCTAAGATAGGTTATTTATGAATTTTTTCCCATTTTGTTTCAATTATTGCTTTCAATTGAAAGCATTTTATTGCTTTCAATTTATTGCTTACAGTCGTTATTTGCAAAATGATTGCATTCTTAACCGAAATATTTCGAAATAAAAAATATACAAATTACTTCCAGTAATAATTTAATTAAAAATAGCAGGAGTCCCGGTATTACCTTTAAACTCTACATTATATGTAATTAGATTTTTCCTAGCAAAAAAAATATCCATTTTACACAGTCGTTAATTTTGTAGAGTTCGTCTGCAGCGAATGAAGTTCAACGCGACGAAGGCTTGTTCTATTATTCAAACTACTCGCGTTTCTATATACCTAATAGGCAAAGCGTCATAAATAATATCGTCTAAATAACGAAGGTTCCATTGTATCGGGAGCCAATTCGTACATACTCGTCCGAAAGAGAGCCGAGTTACTACCGTGCATGGCTCCCAGAACGTAAGGTTCGCATCACAGAGGAGTTTAACGTTGCATTATAATAATGTGACTCGTACAGGAAGCCAGCAGTGTCTCCGAACAGCAGCCGGTACTCTGTTCGCGGTACGGTTTATTATAGCTCAAATTGTTTCAATTGGTCTTACATGCGGGACTGGCTCTTCAACAAATTCCTCTCCACGTCCATTGTTCCCTTCATGAGTCACACTTATCTTTTAACTGCCTCCGTCGAGGAGTACCTGACTTAACTTTCACTCCGCCGTAAGACAACGGAATAATATCTTTTCATAACGTTGATTAATTCACGGCTGAGGCCGTGTGCGCGTATCGGGAAGCTCTTTGCCGTTGGATCAGCCGAACCCTATTGTCTAGATCGGGATCCGATTCACGCGGCACGAAGACAGCCAATCGTTAAAACGGGGATTCTTCCGAGTCATTCTTCCGAGTGGAGGAGAAACGCGTTCCTCGGCCCTCCCACGAAAACACACAACCTGGCAGAAACGACCGATTTCCAATCGGGACGCGTTTAAGATCGGGCTGCCGCTCGTCGCGGAATGATAAACGGAAACGCGAAGACACGATCGTGATCTTGCTGTACATTTCAGTACCGCGTTTAGGGATCGTCCAGGGATAACATCTTCGTTGCGGAGTTATCTTGGGAAACTCATTCCGAGGAGTACGAGTACAGAATTTCCCTATTATCTGATGCTTGTATGTTTCTTTGAGGTAATACATTTCTTTACGGTGATGTAGGAATTTTATATCTGCATACTGTTTGCATGTGCAAATGATTTTGAAGAAGAATGTAGAAATAATTCATTTCTACGGACAGCGAATTTTAATTGAAATGACGTTTCGAAAAAATGATAGTAGCAGAACATTTTGTTACGTAAAAAAAGAAAAATATATCTCCATCGACTACGCTAACAAAGATATACACGCTAATTTTCATTCGGATCTAATTATTAAGTTTCAGAAAGAAAGAAAAAAAAAAGAAAAGAAAATATGCTTCGCAATTTTTGACTCGAACAACCGCGATCACGCTCTTACACGAGTAACTAGAATATAATATTTAGTTCGAACAATAGTATTAACCCTTCGAGGCCTTACTTTCTGATATCTCCCAGCAACTCGAGATGTTTCTAAGCATCCTATTGCCATGAATTCTAAGGATTCCATCTGGATTTGATAATAAGATCACTTTTACCTCGCTGACAAACATTTTATCGACGCTTCGAGCTTCGCGTAAATCAGACCTAAAGAAATATTAGGTACCCTAGATTTGCTGCGTGAAACCTAATCACGCCTCACAAGTCGCCTCTCGAGTGCAAAGGGTTAACGCTACGATGAATCGATGCAGGAAAGGTGGTGTTTCACCGCTACCGGCGTAAGGGGTTCGATTCGTTCGCGAATCAAAATTAGTAGCCGGCCAACGTAAAAGGAAAGACGGGATATCAAGTTGCCCGAAGCGAACGTGTTAACGAGCGTCGCCTATGCAGTTGCCTTTACGTAAACATTAATCCGCGAACGGTGGATAGCTAGTACGCGCATCAGCTGCCGATTATGGCAATGACCGAACGCAGCCGGGGCGTATAATTTAAACGATTGGAAGCATCCCCCTTCGCGTCGCCCCTCTCCCGTGCCCTCCACCGAACCGTCGCGTACGTGGGCGTAGTTCGCATCGGTACAATGTATGTAAAAGTGTGGTCACCGGCGAGCATTATGCTTCATTAGATACCAGTTTCGTCACGCTTTCACTCGAACTTGTCTAACAATGAAATGCTGAATTCAAAATGCATTTCGCATTGGTAGCCAGACACACGAATACAGGGGGGAAAGTTGCGAGTCGTGACTGGTGACTTTCCACGATCTACATTGTCATTCGCTGCTAGCCGAGATAGTAACCGGCCGCTCCTCGACCCGTCGTCCGATTAACAACGTGGATCTAACGATTCTGTCGTGCAGCATCCCGGACATCGATTAAAGACGCTGGGATCGCGCCACCCCTCACGGGCTGGGAATTTCAGATTCGAAAATGCCGATCGATCTTGCGCAACAACGTGCAAATTGCTGTCTCGTTCGATGCGCCAGTGTCATCTAATTTGTTTGGAGTCGATCGCGATCGTTCGATGGAATTTTTGATGGAATTTATTAGATGTACAATTCACGATAGAAACAACACTATCGCGATAAGAAAGAACGAATATATTGTTCGAGTAAAACGTAATTTATTTTATTGTAAATTTAAACTGACTGCAATTCAACTTGTTTAATTTTTGAAATTTACTTTCAAGTAGAACGTGATCTCTGACCTCACAACAAACATCACAAGTTCGACTTGTAATTAGCTAAGATGACTTGTTTTGCTTTCGATGTAAATATTTACATCCATTCGTGTTCGTCGCGGTACCAATGTCTTTGTCTACATCCACTACCTACAGTCAATTGAAAGTTACGATAAAATAAATTACGTTTAATCTGAACAATACACTTATATTTTTACCATGATTGTTTTATGGCCTAATATATCATGAAACCATGAGAATATAATTCTCTTTGAAAAATAATCATCAAATAAAATAAAATATTATTCGAAATACTTTTCGAAACAAATAAGACTAATAATAACGACGCGTTAAATAAAATAAAAACAACGTTCTAATCATTCCTGGATAAATATAATTAGAATTTAAGATATACAGGGTGTCCCAAAAATGTTGGAGGGCCTTGAAAGGGGTGATTCGGGAGGTGATTTGAAACAACTTTTTCCTTTGCAAAAATGTCGGATGGGGCTTCGTTAAGTAGATATTAATAAAAAAAACCCGACCAATCAGAGCGCGCGTAGACCGTTGGAGCGGCCGCGGTAGCGAAGGCTACGCGCTGAGCGGCCGCGTCCAATGTCCTTCGATGCACGTCGAGTCACTTGTTCGCGTGCAAGCGCGGCCGCCAGCGCGTAGCCTTCGCTACCGCGGCCGCTCCAACGGTCTACTCGCGCTCTAATTGGTCGGGGTTTTCGCTTAATATCTCCTTAACGAAGCCCCATCCGACATTTTTGCAAAGGAAATTATTGTTCAGAATCGTCTCAGCTACCCCCCATTTCCGGCTCCTTCCCGACTTTTGGGACACCCTGTAGAGCAATACCTAATCTCACGTTCCACGAACAAAACATTAATAATTAACCAATTCCATCCAATAAACATCGCGAATATAGATTGCTACTCGTTTTACACCATCATTCCTCATCGAATGATAAAAAAATAAATAAAATGAAATTTCACCCGTCTTTATACGATTCTACGTGCGTGCAACAATTTTCGATCGAACCTGTCACACGTCGACTCGATTAGGTGTAGCATTTCAGGGAGGCGGGGTTCGCTTAAAATCGAAAAGGTCGATTGGTTTTGTAACTTTTTCCCGTTGCAACACAATGGATTATCGCAACGAACAATGCTCGCAGCACGCGACCGATCGTCACGCGCCGAACGAGGATGGAAACTACGAGGGAGTAGCACGACTACCGTTATTATCGATGCCAGATGATTATTTTAATGCGATATTATATAACGCGTCGGCGATTCCTGGCAGCTTTACACGATTACAAACGATTAACGGTAATATCGTGACGAATGAAATTACACAGGGATGCCCATAAATATTTATATGGACACTTACTACTTTCGATGAATAATTGATATACACTCACTTCTATCGAGAAAGTGCCCACGTATTTATGGGTGTATACGAACGACAGAGTTAATTAATAACAAAATGAAAGAAATTCGAAGGCGAGATGTGAAACGAAACGAATCAGAATAAAATTCTTAGATTTAATCGTGTCGAAAAATTAAGTACTAACACAAATATTACATCGAATAACGTTTTCAACCGCCTCGAAACAAAGTTTAACCCTTTTCGCTCGGGTGGCGTCTCTAGGGCGACGTATGTAATTTAAGAGTGATTTTGTGAACGTACAATTTCAACTTCACTTACATCAGAATACAACTAATTATTAATTGAAATAATAATACATCGAGTCATGAACGTTCGTAGATGTTTTTCTTCGAAGTAGAATTTTTGGTTTCACAGAAACTTATTATAAAAATGGACTGGATTTGATTCTATAGAAAAATGCCCCGAGCGCAAAGGGTTAATCCTCGTGAAAATTTTCACCGGTATCAATCCGAGAGTCAACGTGTTAAACTTTCGCCCCCATCATGCTCGTCGCTCAGATTGATGACAAACTTCGCGAGAAGATGAGTAACCGTCGGATTCGCTGAAGCAAATAGTCGTTCATGGACGAAAAAAACCCATATTCAATTCGACGTATCCATTGGCGTATTAAATTACGAGTTGTCTAAATCGTAATGGTTAGCGAATACCTTCTGGGTAGAGTTCAACGATGTTTACATTGCTGGACAGAGTTCATCAAACATCGCCGCGCTCGATCAGTTTCCTCATTTCGCTTTCAATTTCACCCTCGTTACGCGCTACCACGAGAAAGTTTGATGAACATCTAAACGCGTGTCGAGAAGGTCAGCGGTTTTTTGGGACACCGTGTAGGTCATTACACGTGTATAATATACACTGTACATATTATATGCGTATATGCCAGAAGAGATTTTCGTGTACGTAATTATACAGGGCAATTTCGATGGCTCTTTGACGAATACGATTATAATTATTAAAGGGAGCTGGCCAATGACGTGATTGAAGAAACTATTTGTAATTTTTAATTGACGTGCGAGTGAAAATGATGAAAATTCATTATGCTATTTGCTCTAATCGGGGAAAATATGTATAGATTGCAAAAAAGAATATTAATTATGACGGCTATACGGTGGCTGTCCTCTTTAAGAATTTTTTTGTGCGATTAAATTCAGTTTCATAGAAATCAAACAGTCAACTGATATGGTAATACACAGCTGATACGGTAATAACGATACAAACTAACACTGAAAATTTAAAAATGAAAAGAAATTCGACTCGTTGAGAGATTTGTGTCACAAAATGGGGAAAAAGTCAAAGTTTTTAGAGGAAAAATTGTCGACAAGTCGTACGACATATCGTATCGTGTATAGAGCGTTTTAGTCTTGACTAGCTCCTCGCAGACTACAGATCAAAACTTTTTTTTAATAAAATTAGTATTTTATTCTTTCATTGTACCCCATTTCCATCAATCATAATTTATCTCGACTCCACAAATTCTCCTTCAACATCTCTAAATCCAAATTTTCCCCCCCCCAAAAAAAACGACCAATCCCAGAAATAAACCTGTATCCATCTACCCTTCTCGACGCCCCCAGCTCGTTCGCACAGAAATCGAAGTCACGAGTCACCGAGTTCATTCCGTGGAACGAAATCGGCATTCTACTGAAACAGCAAAAGATTTTCCACCACGACTTCTCCGCCCAGGCTGGCCTTAAAAACATCTGGAGCGATCGAGATAAGAAGTAACATTCAGCGGCGGGACATTCAAAGTCGATGTAGATTAGCGGCGCGCGGAGCAGGAAGGATAAATCGTACCGCGAAAGGGTTAATTAAACGCGTACGTGCATGACGGGCGTTGAAACAGGTTAAATCGGCGAGCGAGCACGTTTCGGTGATAGTGACCCAGTAGCTGGAAGGTACGTAACAATTCTGCTCCCAAGGTAGCGGTACCCAGAGCACCGAGACGCTTCTCACCCTGCGGACACTTCACCGCTTCTCGGTAAACAATTAGACGCGACTTGCTCCAGATGCACCGCGTATACCGTTGCTCCGCGACGCGTCCCGATCATCTCTCGTTGCTCGCGGAAATTGGAGTAACGCGTCGCGTCATTCCGTACCGTTGGATCACGCGTACGCACAGCGAGTTCCATGAGGTCTCAGACCTGCGAGCGCTCGGTCATAATTCGCTCGCGGTGGACTATAAATAAATCGAGTGATTTCTGCGAAAACGTTGGAGAGTTTCCTGAATTTTTCTGCGTTGTACGTTATCGCGATATTTAGTGTAAGCCTTCGACGCTAAGCTAAGAGTCCATCGGCATCCCAGAACGAAGATATGAAAATTAATTAGTTATTAATTAGATTATTGTTGTACTTTTCTAAGCGCCATACTCGTTCCTAAAAGACATTCTAATCGAAACGACATTCGATTTCTTTACTCGGAAATATGAACACCTAAGTCAAGATGCATGGGAGTAGGTTAGCAACTTTAAAAGAATAATGGAACCACCACGGAGACATGCTCTACAAGATGCAACAGGTTTCATCCCGATTGGTCAAGCCATCTTAGCGTAATCGAGTAACATACATATATACATACATAAAAAAAAAAAAATGTCGAATAGAGTAACCTCCTCCTTTTCGAAGTTGGTTAAAAATTAATTTGGAATTCCCTTTCTCCGAGTTCAGTAAAATTTCTAAAGATGAATCAAACGCACACGTATCTAACTGTCTTTACTTTCGTTCAAAATGAAACATTGGCTAGTGAATTGTTTAAATCTGTCCGTAAAGTTAGAGGCGTGCTAAAACCAGATTAAATGACGCAATGTATTCTCTCACTGAAAGTTTCATATCGATTTCAGGACGTAGGAACTAGAAATAACTCCGTCACGATTGCATATCGTGGAACGAGTATCGCATGGAGAAACTAAATCCTTTTGCGGAGTGACTCCAGTGAAGCATCAATGCTACCTATCTGCTTCTAAAGCGAAGTAAATAATCCCGTCGACCTGAAACGTGTCAGTAACTTGGTTTTTTTTTTTTCTCAGGAGCATTCTTCTCTGTCCGAATTTCGAAAACGAAATAATATCTGATTCATTTCTACTAGTTAGCCTCTGACAAAATCATTAAAACAATTTTATCGTTTTATTCGTGCGACCTAGTACAATTACAAACAGATAAGAAATATTTTGTGCTTTCTTAAATAGACAAGAAGTATTTTGTACTTTCTTATATTGTTTCAAAAGCATTTAAGTGACAAGCATTTAAATAACAATGTCTAAAACTTATAAATCACAGTGTTTCGAAATACTTGATTTACACACAGACAGATGAATGAAACCGATGAATGTTCGGTTTCGCGGGGTTCTTTAAAAACAAACATACCGCACGTAACAATTTATGATATACCGATGCCTATCTGTAATAACACCTCCTCCGCGCCGTTTAAATGCAAACGAGCGTACAATTTAAAGTTAAATAAAACAGGAATCTCCATTGAGCGTTGCATAAACCTTTCAACGGCCCGCGTAAATGATAATGTGATATTGGTTCTTCGAGCCGATAGGTACTGTAATTTATGCTACGCGCGAAAAGGTTGAAAGATCACTGGCAAGATCACAGCGATCGATCCTATCGGAAGAAAGTAAGAGTTTTGCCGTTTCTGCGTACGAAGAAAAGGCGACGGGATTTCTAAAGGCAGTGGAAGAAAAATATTAGAAAGATCGAGTGATTTCACGTTTCGTTTTAAATTAAGTATCAAGTTGAATTTCATTCAACGTACTTTTCTGTTTACGAGACAGAGCGTTCCACCAGTTTTGTGCAAAAAGATGAAAGGCAGAATGATGAAAGCGAGTAAACGACATCTATGTACACTACCACAAATTTACCTAATACTGATATTAACGTACTCGTAACGTAATTAAAAGAACCGTACAACCCTTCTAAAACTACATTTACATTCCTCGAATGATTGCCAACGTCCACTCCGTATCAAGTTTCCAGTGAAAGTCAAATTACACACGAGCACCTATACCTAATCACGCGTGTCCTCTTGGAAACATTCGTCTTCCAACGAGTAAGGGTCAAATGCCACGTATTTTCATTGAGCAACGCGAGCATCGCCATCAATCTTCGTTAGTCGGCTGAAATTCTGTAGATCGAACAACGGTAATGCGACTGACAACGTGCAACGTTACCGCGACACAAAATAAATTACGCGTGCCCCAACATAGATAATTATTGTACTCGTGTCATTACTTTCATTTTCTGTTTGTGCTATCAGCGTTCTGGTCGCGCGGCCTTAACACCGACTTTCGTCTTATTCTCCATTAAATCAGGGAACCGTGAGCACGGGAAATTAATTCACCGCGAGATTAAATATCTGGAGTAGTGATAGATGTAACGATAAATGCAAACGCGCGTGTACGGAACTAATAAGTTTGACGTCCGAGCAACGATAACGGTTGAAAAATCTCCCATTTACGGCGCTAGACTTGAACAACATATTTCCCGAAGCCTAACGAGCGAACATGCGTGCAGATAATACAAATTGTTACGATGATAAACCACGATGATCTAATAGTTAACGAATAAGTCGAAGAAATTCTGTCTGACTTTGACAAATTGAGTTTTGAAAATTGAGTTGAATTTCTACGCTAGGCAACGAAGCGAATATTATTCTTTTCTTGTTTGGTTACATCACGGATCACGAGTTACCGTTAAAATTGGGAATCCAACATTTCTTCCAATCTGTTTATCGAATATTTAATTAAGCGATTGCTTAATCTCTTGGCGAATATTTCACTACCTATTCTTGTTTGCCAAATATTCCCAGTTCCATTTCGGTTGACTTCGATAAATATTGAGATACGTATTAAATGTATTTACAATTTAACAACGAACTAAAGCGTTTCATTTCTAAACGAAATAATCTTTTGCGGTATTAATGCACTTGTACCTCGTCGACAAAACGATATTAAATCGATTAAAACATATTTCAATTAAATATCTGTGGTTCATCCAGAATTGTATTTATATTCAAAATAAAGAAAATGAAATAACTTACTCGACAATCTAACAATTTTCAATTAAAATCGTTGAGGTTCGTGGATGGTCTGATCCACCTTATTCTATTACTTTCTCTTATTATAAGAAATGAGCAAAATTCTCTTTTTCAAGGTTGAAAAGTTAAACTAGAGTTGAAAATAAAGAAGTTCAGCGACCTCCACTGTAACGCCACGAGAAGATTGCGCAACTGTGAGCTTCGTTCACATCCCCGAGGCAAGTTTTAGCCTTCACTATTTTTTACAACAGAGTCGACAACAATTTATAAAATAATCAGAAAGCACACAGTGTCTCAAACGGTGATCTAGCGAAGTGTTAGTGTTCTCGACTAGTTCCTCAGGAATTTGCTTTAAACTAACACTCCTACCATATGGTTATGTCGAGAGCAACGAACTAGACGTAAACAAATTTATTCGTAGCAGCTTGCAGAGCTAAAATTAAATTATTCGGTCGAAGCTTCCGCTCGTTTTTATCGATAATCGATTATAAAGCGATAACAGTAATATCCGAACAACGTCGAATGTACGATTAACGCTAATTTAAGAACTAAAATTAATGTTCGACTTATCTATACGAACGAATTTACTTCGAAACCATTTTTAAAAATTATTTACAAGGATACGACGTGCAAGCCTATACTTCGTCATGCATTCGTAAACTATATAAGCATGCATTCTTATACATATATCTAATATGTATTATGTCAAGCACCTTATCAGGTCTGAAATTATTTTTAAATAAATGTGTCTCTGATTTCTCTAACTAACCAATTCTAAGATATGGACAACATCTTAAAGTACTGGTAATGCCCAATGTACCAAATACCTTATATGTTTCCAAATTATACTGAATAAAATATAAATATACAAAAAAATTGTTCCCAACATCCCGAATCTCAAAAAATATAGCAATACTCCTCCTACAAAACATGCAGCACAAGAAAAGGTCGAAGCAAAATGAGCTTAAAATGTTACCAAGTTATAGCATACTGCACTATACTAATGCATATTATTCTGAAGCCCAGTACGTATCATGTTTTGTGTCGAGATGCAATTAAGGAGGGAGAAAAGGGAGGACAGAAGAAGACGGAGAACTTGGTAGAAAGATACGGAACCAACACGAACGAGTCGGGTTCTCGACGCCCACCTGATCGCACAACAAGGAGTAGAAAGACAATCGTGCTGAAACTGAACGTGCGCTGTATCGTTTCGTTCCAACGAAAGTACAAACTTACTTTACCACCTTTGGTTCACGACGAAATTGCATTATTGCAAAACCCAACGAATATCACAGGTATTAGTAACTAGTCATTTAAAGTTACACCTACTTTAAAAGTGAATTTCATTTGCTTTCTTGAATTGCTTTGATAGATCTGTACCAGTTATATTTCAAGCATGATAAACGTAATTATTTACTATTACTAGCATTCATCCTGTACGTCTGCTTAAGTGTCAGCTGTCGGCCGTTTCCGTTAACAATAAAGAGTTGTATCCGGCTTTGTAAACGGAAAGCACATATTTATAGTATCGATTAGTTAGTGAAGTGAATAACTATATAGCACTGTTTGTACTCCATTTTTTTTTAGAAATTCGCTTATAGATTCGATTTGACAGTGACGCGACTATTATTTCATGTTTTACTTAATTTCGCTTCTAACCGATTTACTATCGAGTACATAGGAATACAGTGACGTAATATATTGTATCATTCACGAAATGTTTTCTAAATATACCAAGTAAATTCCTTGACTCTAAACATGCCCAAAGAACAATCAAAATTTAAACACATATCTATGTATACTACTATAAATATACTTCTTCATACTAAATAAATTATCTAAAGTTCTAGAAAATGTGGTTTTTTTTATATAACTCACCATATGCTCCACTGCTTTTTCCTCAAGTTCTGCTAAAGTCCAATCTATATGAAAACTCAAGGGTTGAAGGTGAGACTCCATTTCACGAAGCCATTTTCTCAAACATTTCACTTCATGCTCGAAATCTGTACAGTAAAGTTTTCATTTCATATTATTTAATGTTTAAACCTAATGCATTTAGAAACTCCGATTTTGTTATCGATATAATAAAGTACCTGCTGTTATATCCTGTTGATTGGACACAGGCCGTTCAACAGGTGCCATAATTTGTTCTACTAATTCCCATTTTGCATTCAAATGGTCAACCCGCCACGCTACTTCGTCTTTCAAAGAAGGGGCGCGTGACACTAATTTGACAGCTTGTTCGTTAAATAACTTTCTCCTATACGCCCTACGTCGCAGCTCCTCCATGTGAGCCTAACATATACATTTTGCAACCATTATTCTAATGCAACCATTATTCTAATGCTTAATCATGTAATAAATGACTAAGATATATTCTACATATCTGAACAATACATACCGCACGCAGACTTTTGTCTAACAGATTTTCTTCCTTAGAATAAACTAATTCCTGTAGAACTCTTAGCCATGAATATAGCTCTGAAAATTGACTACTGACTTCTTTCAAATTCCACGATTGTGTAGCTACATCAGTCTCGTCCCATGTTAATTCACCATTAGCTTCCTGTTTGTTTCAAAGAGAACTTTCAATATACTGTTCATATCTGATTACATTATAATATAATAACACACATACTTTGCAACTATCTATTAAATTTGTGTCCATAATGTAATCATAGTTTGATCGTATCGCTGCCCAGAAATCATCTTTCCCATCCTCACGATTTGTCCACAAACGTTGATTGGAAAATTGCTTTGAATCTTTCCTGTAATGTAAATGAATATTCTATAGTTTTTGGTTCTGAAATAATAGCTACTTTATAAATGAATAAAAATAGATATAATGTAGAACAAACCGTTTCTTTGTAAGACTGTTGTATGGTCTTTCTATCGTTATCCCTGCTTGGCCATGCTTGTCTGCTCCACTGCCGATCGGCTGGAGCGATGTTAAGGAAAAGCTCATCTTCATGGCTTTGCAGTGATCTGCAGCACACAAAATTCATGTTAGAGAAATAATTATAACAATGTATTGTATATCAATAAATGTAATGTATAGCTTATAAAATAATATATGTTTACATACATGTTTAAATTATGAATTTGAGATATAAAAATGTAACAGACATTATATAGAGACGACATCAAATATATAAGAGTAAATACAAACATTAACAGGTGCAAAACATTTACCTATCTAATTAAAGTTTTGATGTCACTTTATACATATCACTATGATAGTAGGGAAAGTTTAACAAGTATAAAATAACATACGTACGTATCTTTATTTATTGTTTTTTATTTGTATTTGTAAACGAAAGTAGCTGCACTTATTCATACTTGAATTTCCGAAAGGACAACAAAAGAAGAGAATATAACCTAAAGAGCGTTGCTTAGAAAAATGCTTTCTGCTCTTCTGAGTGCTTCTAAGACTGTCAAATGTGTTGTCACATCGTTCACCTACTAAGTAGAACATACTACGTTCCGTGTACGCGAAAAAATTTACCAAAATGAGTTATACCATATTTGAAACTCTAAAATTGTAGAAAAAATAACTTAGTCCTAGTGCATTAGACGCAACACGACACGATATTACTTCAACCTGTATTATCTTGAACACATTGGCCTAACACACGTGTACATACAGCATTTAGACGTGTAATGTGTACACATTGTATACACATGCATTTCGTGTACGTAAGGTGGCAAGGTGTGCAAGTTTTATCAGAAATACAATAGTCTCGCATAGGCAGCGGCTTAAGTTACGAGATAAGCACACAAGAAATTACGAAGTCGTTCGAAAACATTCATGACCCCCACCGGAATACTCACTCATTCTTCTAGTGAGTAGTCATGAAATAAAGTTAGCATTCTTTGATATCGTCTCACTCTAAATGCATTATTCAGCGCAGGAGAAAAAAACGTGATTGAGGAAACCGGAGAACGTTGTAACGAGAACTAAAAGTTGGAGGGGCTGCACTCCACTGCATACATCCAAGGCACCAGCTTCTTGCCTTGCAAGTAGATATGCAAACAATATATCGATATACTGAAGGATATCGATACACCTGTCCCGAGCCACTTGTCCGGACGCGTTTCGAACATATTTTACTCGATGTTTGTCGCGCATCGATGCATCGATGTAATATTGTATCGATATTCGAGCAATTGGTTTTTTACATTCTTTCTCGAGGTAAACGTTACTGAAAACTTTAAGTAATATTGCGTTCACTCACTCATATTACTCGGCATGATCCTGAATTGATGGGCGATCCATTTAAACGCACTATTATTTATTCGTTGGTAACATTCGCACAATTTTTAAAACAACGAGTCCGCCAATTTTTTTTTTTGTTAACAAAATACCGCCTTGCACACCACTGTGCACACCGACATGCACCGACGTGCACTGTCGTACTACGCATGCGTGCTCGCGACAAGTGTAAGGAGCTGAGGCTCATGGCGGATTCTCAGTAAGATATCTATTCTTGTTATTAGAGTAAAGCAGAACGAACCGACGTGTAATAAACCAAGACAGAACGGAATTAGAAGGGATATTCTTACGCGCGCAATAAGAGAAACACGAACGGCCGCAACAAATTATTAGACTAAGCACCTCTTCGCTGCATGCCTATCATACGTAGGTAGAGCTTATTTTTGAAATGTATTTCGATAGAGACTGTTGAACTTTTAGAGATGATACGTTCAAGATATCCAGACGAAACGGGATCGGTATGAGTAAAACGAAGAAAAATTCAACAATGTAACATTAATAGACATTACTTCGCGGCATCGAATAGTGCGCCAAACGAGAAATAAAATATGCATTACGAAAATGGCGCGATTTTTTTGTGATATTTTTAAAACTTCAATCTTTGAACGTCTTTCTCAAAATACTGCTTTTTTTCATTTATTTAAAAATGTAAATGATTCTATTTTTACAAGAAAACTTGTAATATTTAATAGCTAAATTTAATTTTCTGTTATATTTTAATTTTATTGTATTTTTACAAACTCTACGTAAATTATATTTAAAGTAATAGAACATACTAGTACGAACATTTACGCAGACATATGTTTGTCGACTGAAGAGTATTGATAACGTGTATAAAACCACAAATTTCCGCGTTCTTAAGTTTCCGTATATATTTCTTTCCTAGCATCAAAGTCATGTAATCTTTATCCATGCGTTTATAGTATTACTAATATATTCGACTCGACAATTTGTTGAAGATTATCATTAACGTATTTTACGTTCTGAACCGGTTGATTCATGGCATTATTGAAAATTAATGAATACTAAAAAAGAATCATTATCAAGTACGAAAATTAAATATGTATTACTCACTTTGTTACTAAATATAGAAATTGAAACATACTAACATAGTGGCGTAAATATTTGCTAGTGAAATACTTTTATATTCAAGCAACCGTATTTTAATTAATACTGTTCAACAGCTTAAATATGAACGTAAACTGAATCGTCATTGAAAGTAATACAAAAAATCATACAAAGGATGGGTAACATACATCATAAAACTTCAACATTTGCAAATTTGCTTGTTTATTTCATGTTGTTTCTTGTTTAAAAACCGTGATTAAGGTCAGTTTAGTATTCTTCGGCTCCCTCTCCTTCGCCCTCGGCGGAATCCATACCAACCTCCTCGTAATCTTTCTCCAAAGCAGCAAGATCTTCACGTGCTTCGGAGAACTCACCTTCCTCCATACCCTCACCGACATACCAGTGTACGAATGCTCTCTTGGCGTACATCAAATCGAATTTATGGTCAAGACGAGCCCACGCTTCTGCGATAGCGGTAGTGTTGGACAACATGCAAACAGCTCGTTGCACTTTGGCGAGATCGCCACCAGGTACAACAGTAGGTGGCTGATAGTTGATACCAACTTTGAATCCAGTTGGACACCAATCGACGAATTGGATAGTGCGTTTTGTCTTGATAGTAGCAATGGCTGCATTGACATCCTTAGGTACAACGTCTCCTCTGTACAGCATGCAACAGGCCATGTACTTTCCATGACGAGGATCGCATTTGACCATCTGATTGGCCGGCTCGAAGCAAGCATTCGTTATTTCCGCAACGGAAAGCTGCTCGTGATAAGCCTTCTCCGCAGAAATGACTGGTGCGTAGGTAACGAGAGGGAAATGAATTCTTGGGTAAGGTACTAAGTTAGTCTGGAATTCCGTCAGATCAACGTTCAATGCACCATCGAAGCGAAGCGAGGCTGTGATCGAAGAAACGATTTGACCGATCAGTCTGTTTAGATTTGTGTACGTAGGTCTCTCGATATCCAAGTTACGGCGACAGATATCATAAATAGCCTCATTGTCGACCATAAATGCACAATCGGAATGTTCTAGAGTGGTATGTGTGGTGAGAATTGAGTTGTAGGGTTCGACCACAGCAGTGGAAACTTGGGGTGCTGGGTAAATGGCAAACTCCAACTTAGACTTCTTTCCATAATCCACAGAAAGGCGTTCCATCAATAAAGATGTGAAGCCAGAACCGGTGCCACCTCCAAACGAGTGGAAGATTAGAAAACCTTGGAGTCCCGTACATTGATCGGCAAGTTTGCGAATGCGGTCCAAAACTAAGTCAACAATTTCTTTGCCAATTGTATAATGACCGCGAGCGTAATTATTCGCAGCATCTTCTTTGCCTGTGATCAGTTGTTCAGGATGGAAAAGCTGACGATAGGTGCCTGTGCGAACCTCGTCTAAAAAGAAAAATATACGAGAAATAAAGAATTTTGTAAAATCTGTATTACCGAAGTGATTATACCATATGTATAGAAAAAAATGTTCATAAAATTTATGATAATTACGTACCGACTACTGTAGGCTCTAAGTCGATGAAAACAGCTCTAGGAACATGTTTTCCGGCACCAGTTTCACTGAAGAAAGTGTTGAAACTGTCGTCACCTCCTCCAATGGTTTTGTCTGATGGCATCTGACCATCAGGCTGAATGCCATGTTCAAGGCAATACAATTCCCAACAGGCATTACCGATCTGGACTCCAGCCTGGCCAACGTGGATTGAGATACATTCACGCTAAAAAAAGAGAAGTATACATTAGTTCATCTATTGTTTAGTAAATGATGCTTTAAAGATTTCAATATTCATGTCCATTTTAAATTTTCATAATACATATAATTCTATGCACATATATATATAATATAATTTTCTGTCATGTTTAGGTTAGATGTTATATTCATTTAAAGTTTAATATCATATTTATAATAAATATAATATATAAAAATGCCCTGAAACTTATTCATATAGATTCACTGGGTGTGTGTGATTGTTTTAAATGCTTGAAATGCTGAAGGTGATATATTAGTATTGAGTTCTCCAGGAAATAGTTTAGAATTAATTTATTCCAAATAATAAAACCTCGCCAATGTGTTCGGATAACAAAGTATACAATGGCGTCTTCAGTTCGAGTAAATGGAACTCTGATATATGCTATACTATCCTCAGCATTTTAAACTTTATCAATGAATATAGAATGTTCACTTATTGTGAATATTCCTTTGTGAGAATTTCTGATAGCAATCGTTCCTTTCAAATATCGATCGCGTTAACAAAAAGTGACACGTATATTCCCCCGCTCCGCACCCAAACAACGGAATCTTCATACTCTTTACAATTAGACATGTCACATTTTCTATAACAGATTCGCTTTCGATAGGAACAAATACGAGAAATCGACAGAGGATATGGACATCTGCTAAATTTTAACTGTTCAGAGACCAAAAGGAGACCAAGAAAACGAAAAGGGCGGAGCCGGCCGGTGGAAGCGTCACAAGCTTAACCGTCTTTTTCATTTAACACGAATAACTCGGCGTACGTTCAGTTTTCACGCGCGATACTTTCAAGAATCAGTCACTTACCATTTTGAAGTCTGAAGAAGTGTTTTACGTTCTTGTAGAAATTGGGTAGTCAATAGTTAGAGCAAGTAATGAAGCTACTGCTATCAACCGCACACAATACCGGATCGAACACCAAACGATTAATGCGCGACAGACGCCCGCAACGGGATCTTATACCCCCGACTATCGACTCTTTTGCCGCACGGTCATTGGCTGACGATGACCTCACCCGTGATTCCGATTGGCGGATAGTCAACCGCAGCACACCACAGCCTCCGCGCATGTTCGTTGCACGCAAAATATAGTACAACGTTTCTGTCATGCGACATTTCTTTTATTGATTTTACAAATTTTGACAAGTATAGGGAGCAAATTGGTATGCAATGACCAGTTCGTTGACTTGGTAACAGATGATTCGAAATGGAGACCCTCGCGTTGAAATAACGTAATAGCCGTGGTATAATTTATTCAGGGTGTGAATCGAACCTACCATGCAATGCAGTAAACCGTAAACTAATGGCTGAACGCAGCTGAATATTTTAGCTGTTCTTCGTATGCATTTTGAAAGTCCTATTTTGATATGCTCAACTCTATTTGGCATTTCATGTTATTTCAGGAAAGTAATAATAGTTTCACTTGAAGTAGGTTGTACCGTATTCTTGCTACAACGTACGTGTCCTTCGGAACGTATACATAATATGTGATCATGATTGTATGAAGACATCATTTTTTAAATTAATTAAACGAGTCGTTGAAACGCGTTGCGTGTTGTATGATTACTACAATTTTAACAGCAGCTACTGCGTTTTGATAAGACATGAGTTTCTAAGACTTCTCACGAGATAATTAATTATCTAATTAGATTTTAATCTTGATTAAATCCAAATTCCAGAACAATGTGTGTCACTTCTCACACGGCCATTTTTGCATATAAAATTAAAATACTGCTTGAGAGGATAATTTAATGAGGCGAATAGAAATTAAATTTTTGTTAGATATTGTAAATATGAAGTAACTGTAAGCTAACTTTCCCATCTTTGTGTGTCATGCAATGATTGTCCTCAGAATTTCTCGCCATAAACGTGCGAAGAGATGCTGAAGAGAAAGTTGAGTGGGTAGTATAATGCAGTACTTGAATTTTTTCGTTAACTAAATTAACTAAATATCGTTTAGTTAATTATTTGTATAATTTCAAATGAATAACTATTATAAATATATATCATAGAGGAATAAATTATCACAAGTTCTTTATCATATTATCACATTACTCCTGTAATTATTAAACGATTTCATCAAATGAATCGATTGAACAGATTATTTTAAATAAACATAAAGTTTCGTTCATGGTAGAGTAATGCAAAACAACGCGAAATTTATTCTTAGTTGGAAAACTAACACGGTTGCTTATGGCCGTTGAACTTGCCCATTGGCTAAAAATAGACATTGCACCGTTGCTGAGCGTCTATTCACAATTTACATATATATGGTTGAAGTATACTTCAAATGTATTATTCTGCAGTATTTTCAGTGTAGTAATATTTCTCTATTGTAAATTGAAGAAAAATATCTTCCGTATAGTATAAAAAATACACTCACAAATATTACGACAACGTTAGCTACGTCTTTCAACACCAACATGAAAAAACTGCCACACAACTGTTACAAAAGAGCCTCACAATTTGATTTATTAAACTTGCAGAAATACCTATATGTGTATTAATATAATTATTTATTACGACGTCAAAGTCAATTCTTCAAGTACTGTTATTTATTACAATATTTTTATGTATGGGATTAAATGAAGATTGAAAAGACGTACTCGTTTCTGAGAAAGGTCAGTGACCTTTGACCCAAACGTTGGAACGAAAAAGCTTCTTTTTTATTAAATGCGCGCCCAATTAATAAAACGGAATAATTAGTATTCCTTGTATCTGTAATTCTTTAATGCTCCTGTAAAAGAATATAACAACTCGATTTATACTGTAATATTTATATGAACGATTGTACTATTGTACGATTGTACTCTTTCCCAATTAATTTTGTTACCATCAAAATTGATCGAATCATATGAAGTTCGTATAAAGAAACAAGCAGAAGCTTCTGGAACACTGCGTGGTATCGTTTGGTTATACTTTTTCGCTTCGTCAGGTCGTCCAGACGTTCCTTGTCACGGAGGAGCACCAAGGAAGGATGAGAGTTGTACGCGAGAGCGCATGTGCTACACGACCGCTCACTTTTTCTAAAATTGGTCACAGACGGTCAGGTCTCGATCAGTCTCGATGAAGGAAAGCAGCAAATTGCGACGATCGTTCCCCAGGAAGACACGCAGGGAGGGGCCCGGACTATTGTTACTTAAAATAACTCGGCTGTGCACCGAGGTGCACGCAAAATAATTGCGGTAGTCCCGGGACGGACCTATAGAGTCATTTCGTGAAGTTACTTCTAGAAAAAGGAGAGAATTGAACCAATTACAGCTAAAGCTCTTAGGATCTGCTTCGAACCATGTATTCGAACGCATCGTTGTTCTGTTTTTATATTGGGTTCGTTAGGCTGAGGTACTTCTTAAAGCGACAGAAATTCCTTTCTACTGAAATGTGTCGTATTTGTAAAATATAAAAGAAGTCTTATCTAGGTCAATTGTTACGCTCCAAACGGGACATCTTTGTAACAATACGTAAATGTCAATGGTCTGTGGCTATACAATTCAACTTCGGACTTTGAACTTACGTGTTAAATCCGAGTAAACAATGATTAGAAACACTTTTCATTGAAAATGTTAGAATCTCGCGATTAAGAAAGCGTGAATTGTATCGATTTTTGCTACTTTCTCGATTTAAAATTAATTAACCGGAACGTGTGCAGTTCAAATGAAAATGAAAATTTGTTATAATCGAAACGTACTAAATTGATTGAAATGATATTTATTTAGGTAGTTAATCGTCGTCGTTTTATGTCTGAAATTGTCTGCAGGAATATCGATATCAAGTATGATCATGAAAGTTGATCACCGATATTAAAATATCAGTACAACTGTACCCGATGACGTAACGGAGCGACCACGCGTTTCATTGTCCTTGCATCTGTAGCGATCTCGTTCACCGAATATAGTTACACGAAGTAGCACGATTCCTTGTACCGAAGTTAAAAGTTTCACGTGGCCATCGATAGTTCTTGAATATTTACTTTTTCTCTATCGGTGATTTATCGTATCACGATACAAAAGTCTTTTTGCATTCTCGGTTCTACCTTGAAATCGATATTCGCATTACCGAATTACTGGACATCACTTTGTCCCGAAATATAAAAATTATATATTTAGTAGAAAGTATTATATTTAGTAGAAAATGTGGCCCGATAGTACGACACTCCTACCTCAAGCTGTAATATAAATTATCTACGTTAATTTAAATGATTAAATTAAGAGAAATAATGAAAAAGGACGTTGCTCTGCTTTTGGCTTTGCTTTCTTCTGTAAAGATATTATTTTCATTTCTCACGCCAAAATCTGAAATTAAAGAAAAACAAGATCGATTTTACGCTTAAAAATTGTAGCGTTTGAATCCTTTATTATAGTTTGTTGTTAATATCCCAGGCTGCGTTTACGCTCACTCTTCTCTCGCATCCGATACCTGGTCCCATCCAGATTTCATACCAAATCGTAAACAACGGATAATGCAGTTCCTACAAAATTATTAAATGTATAAGAATAACTATGCAACATTTATCTAGCTGAATCCCATTATCGTTCAATAATTGTGGCAAGTACGGTATTTAAGATTAATCTCGTACTTGAAACGTCTAACAAACTATACCCTCGATTTTAACTAGCGTCTTGTATCACATACACTGAAACAAAGTATAGTGTACTACTTTATAGCGTAAAGGCAAGACTCGATCATACTTATTTTTATCGCGCGTAGGAGATTACTTGTTTTCGATCCTTTTTTCTGTCACGTTTTTGCTTCTAATAACATCTTGTAAAATGCACGAAGAAACCTGTAATAAAACAATATTTTGTAAGACGAGGGATTTTTCTCAGGTGGGCTGGGTACTTTCGATATCGTTGCTTAGTAATGTATAGAGTGCCTATAACGTGTATTTCTGAGAACAAATGAATCACATATAATTTACAAAAAGGAACTTGACGCGGCGCTTAATGTTGCTCTTATCATCCGTTAATAGATAAGATATTATTATACGTATGTATTAGGCGTACGAATCTTTGACAAATTATTTGCATATACGTGTACTCGCACACATACACGTACATTTGCTGCGCACGACCGCACACTTCCAAACAAATTGAATCATTTCTGCGCGTCTATCCACTCACGTTCGGGTACAAACATGTCCTTTTGATTATGGTATAGGCCGTATTCGTCTTACGATGTAATTGAAACAGAGAAAAAAAAAAAAAAAAAAAAAAAGAAACATTGAACGGATGTCGTTTTCGAGAACAACTTTTGCGTAACGTTATTGTAAACGTACACGAGGCAGTGCGTTACGTACGATGAATATATAAAATTTCGAAAAAGAAAGGCCTTACTCGAATGATATCATCACCGATGTCTTTGCTTGTAAGTATATGGTGTTTCCTTACGCGATGTAAGATTGCACGCGACCGCGAGATTTACGAATACAATGTACAAAGAACAGCATTTCTTTACGAATACAATGTACAAATGAACAGCATTTGTTTTTCGTTTTGTCGAAAGCACGAGTATCTCGATGAACATCGAGCGATACGTTTCTGGCGTCGCGTGTAACGCGATTTCGGCAATCGCAAATTCGTCCTACGCTTGAACGCAATCCGAGCAAAAATTTGTAGAATGACATTCCAAACTTACCATCTCACTATTTAACCGCGAGTCGTTACAAAATTTCCAATACTCAAATCATATTCCCAGCAAGTGGACAAGCTATGACGAAATCATTGCGATTTTATTTACTTTAGCTGCACTTCTTCGGAGTATAATATCCCGATGTTTTCTTTATTAAATCGTTACTCTCTAATTGGTTAACTTATTCGTACAATCAGATCGGAACAATTTCATACAGCAACAGTCTCCTGTTTTGTCTGAGACGGCTTGGTTCAATCGATTCACGCAGACTGAAGCATCGGTAATATCGAAGAATGCTTTTGAAAATTGTTAGTCGAGGATGTTACACGTCGAAAGAACTCTGTTGGGAGCATACCGTCTTTCAGATATCTGAACAATTTCGGTGTTCTTCAAGGGATATTCTATTCTAACATTTTTGGAATAAATTTGATCTTATTCTATGAATATAAGCTATAGCTATACTGATTAGCAGACTGCGGATCTTTATGCAAAATAAAATCTTCGCGAACGTGCCTACAAAAATTGAATCTATGTATCGAAATAGGAATTTATTTTATTTTGAAAATGTTCTAACATGAACTTTACTTTGAATCTTTTCTTTATCTTTCTTCTTGCACATTCAAATTTCCTATAAATGCGTAAAGATCCGCAATCTACTGATCGCTATATTTCATACGTTGTTAATGGCAACGATACAAATTTGTTAAAGCTTCGTCGAAAGCAAAATCCGATAATTGCGCGAATCGAATGAATCGAGCCATCCTGTACGTCGCCAATCCGCGATATTTAATCGAGAAGCACGGACGAAAGTACAGAGTCAAGAACTGTCGAAAAAATTCACTCGATTAGCGAAATATTTGATCGTTCGTCGATCCTATGACTACATATAAAACGGCACGACGTCTACATATCTAAGTTTTATCTATGTACAATAAACGTTCGACGAGAACCTCGATTACGCTCAGAAAAGTTCCATTAAGACGGTTCGTACGAGGTTCGCCTTAAAATTTCTATCGTCGACTTTAGGACCGGTCGGCGCTATCTCTAAATTAATATCTAGATTACCCAAGTATTTGCACAAGTTGTCGTTCGGAAGGTTTCCACCGAGAGACGTCCAGGAGCGAAAAGTGTCGCGGCGCCTGTCGTCCAACCGAAGAATACTCTCGTTTCGCTGGATTGTTTATCTTTTCGTCTGTTTTACCGCGCGAACGTTAGAACCATTTATCAGGATACGTTTACGCGAAACTCTTAAAAAGTACACCGTTATGGCGAAGCACTTTCGTCGAAGAGGAAAGAGCCGGGGATCTGAAGGTATACACGCAGACCGAGAAGAAAGCGATCTTGAGACTTCGTCGAATCGTTTGATGCGATCGCGGGGCAGTGTTTGAGAGAACAACGTCGACTTGTTTCGAATTCTCTTTAATTGTCGACATTTCGTGCCTTCCTTGTCGTTTATCGATCACTTACAATTACTCTCTATCGACGGTGTTCCGCGAACAAATACGGAACACCGTTTTGGCAACGTCGTGACATTCATCTTTCTCCTGAACAGAACGTGCTGTCTCACCGGGGTCGAAACTTATGAGAGTTAACATTATAATGCAATTCTACCTAAACACATAATGGCACGATTGGCCCGAATGATAGGCCGAATTTCAGGGTCGTACATGCTACGTTCCAAATGGAAAGCTGTTTTGCTAACGCGCCTCGCAAAAAGGAACGAATTATTCCTGATCGCGAGGACCTCGGGTCGATTCAAGGAAAGTTATGCTTTTCCTTCTGGTGATCGTGAACACGGATAATCATTCGGCCGACTTGATGCGGTTGGGTTTGTTTCGGTGTGCTCGCAAGAGGTGCGCAAACTTTACGGCCTCGTCGATCGAGCAGGATCCACTCGCGTCCGGACTACGACTCCGTCGAACGTTGAACGTTCTGTTCGGACAGCCGGGCAACATTATTCGTTTTCACTTTGTTCGTTACTTCGCAAGAGTGAACCGATGTAGAATCCGTAGCCCAGTCGATTGGCGAGGCCGGCCACGGATCAGAGGTTCTCCTCGTCGAGATCCTCGTCCTCTGAACCGCCATAGTTCTCCCCGCTGTCCTTGCGATCCACCGCGACGAAACGCGCCACGAAGCCCTTGTTCGATATCGTGTCGTCCGTTCTGAATCTCACCAGCAGCGCCTCGTTCATCGATACGAAGTCGGTCGCATTCTGGAACGCAATTGGATTCGTCAGCGGTACAAAAGAAAATTAACACTAGGTAACTATATAATTATATTCGTTTCTTTCTTGCTAAAGAAACTCCAACAAATCACTAAAGGAACGTAATCCTAAACCCATTTCCCTTTTTAACTGTTAGGTTTCGAGCTAATACTTTTTTACTTAAAATTCAATACTTTTTTACTTAAAATTCTACGTTTCTCGATATATTGACATAAAACATGTAGCATTCCATTTAAAATAACGAAGTTGATTTTCAACAGTATCTTCCATATTTTCCGAGGAAACACTTCAACAAAATTTTACAATATTTATTTGAATATACGTATAAAGTTTTCTCAAAGTTTCGATAAATTGTATGTATTCTTTTCTCGAGATAAAAATTCATACATATCGCTGGAAAAATGTAGCCCCGAAGCTATTTTTCCTTCTTAAAGCATTACACTTCGGTAATAGAAATCTAATGAAAAATCTCCGTAAATGTTAAGAAAGTAGTATCAAATGTTAAAGTCCTTGCGAAACTCGTAAGCAAGCCCTTCTCGAGCAACTTACAAAACTGAAAAGGTGAACACTGTTACACTTACGCCATTTCCACAATATCGTCCGTACAAGGGACCGGAAGTGTCCAGGCCAGCGTAAACTTCGACGAAGTCGTAACTGCACTCGTTTTCGAATTCGAGTTGGAACATGAGGAAAGTCAAGTGCACGTTTTTGCCAGGCGGTGCCTCGATCGCCCAATCGCAATCCGTTCTGTGGTCGTAATTATGGTAGCCGTACTTCGCGTGCGAGTACAAATGCTTCACTTCGCTCGATGCAACGAGATGGCCACCGCAAGCTGAGGAATATAATTGTTGCTGGATTTAGCAGCGAGAATTATTCGACATCACGCGTTTCCAACAGATTAATCTTTTGCACTCGAGGCCTTTTTTGTCTTATTGGCACTTCGAGTTCCAAAGAAATTAAACCTAAAGAAAACCTAGACCGAGAGTCACCTCTCGAATGCAAAGGGTTGACTTGAATTAAATTACTGGTTTTAGTATTTATTACGAATGGAGAAACGTGAAACGTGATAATTGGCATGCGATTTCGATGGCCGAATTTGATTTTACAACGATTATACAGAGCACGAGAAGGTTCGTGTCTCGTTGCTGATATCGAAGTGGAAATAAACAGTGGCAAGTCTTTTACATTTTAGTACAATGTTTGGAATAATATCGAGAAGGTATCGCGATGAATTCTGACGAGGTTTGGATTGAATAGTGAACGACTATAGAAAAATGTTATATAACGTATATTTTTTTAAAGCGAATCGCAAGTTATTCGTACATTTTGTTTGGAATTTCTCTGTTTCAAGCGAAAAGATTCTCTTACCAGTGCTGTGAGATGCTAGGAATCCTTTTCTCTGGACGGAAGCATCGCTCTTGAAGACCATATACATTTGATTCCCGGTCGCTAGAATCGGATGTGGTTCTTTAGTACCGCAGAATTTACCAAGAATATGACTGTCCGGTGAATCGCCATCGTAAATAGCGATGTGGTCGTAAGCGCACTCTTGATGGGACTCCATCTCGAAGACTTTAAAAACCTAAAAAAAGAAACATCGAATCAATTCATGACCGTAAATTTGTTGCCTTTTTGTTTTATTTCGTAATCCGGCTAACTTGAAATTTACACGTGAATTTCTTCAACAAGAACGAAACAAACTTATTTGTACTACGATGATTTATTCGATATCGATATTATTCGATATTGATTATCCAATATCGATATCGTATAATGATATTAAATAAATACCAATTGTTTGGAAACGCGAGTTCGTTTCACAGTCGAAAAAATATTACTACAATGTGATTAAGGATTACTAACTAATTTGATACGGTGACCAGGCTTGGTAACAAAATGCCAAACGCAGTCCTTGAGACCAGGGTAATAATCCGGATAGTTCGGTGACGTGATAGTGCCCACTGGCGCGACGATTTCAAATTTGCAACCACCCTCTTTGCAATCGTGTCCATTTTCGTGAAGCGTGAAACCGTTGTGACACAAGCATTGATAAGAGCCTATCGTGTTCTTGCATTCGTGTTGACAGCCACCGTTGTTGTTCGCGCACTCGTCCATGTCCGTGAAGAAAATCGCTGCGAAACCAGTTTTCTGAATACTGCAATACAAAAAGAAGAAAACGCACGATGTCAACAAATCGAACAATTCGGGCGAAGAAAGAACGACTCCGTTTAGTGGGACAACTTTCACGTACGAGAACTCTTGCTTTATTTGCGAAAGTGTATTACAGAATCAACCAAAGAATTAACTTGAAATTTCTCTGTAAAATAAAATCGATTGTTTTAAATTTTTTATTGATTTTTAATGCGCGATGTTATTTTTTTTTTTTTTCTTCCCGATTATACGAATAGCTGTAATTTATGAATGAAATTCACGCGCAGTTCCATCGGTGCGGACCAACAAAATCAATCGGACGTTGATGATTACATCTCCAAGTATGAATAACGCCAGACGCAAAACCCACTGGGTACGTGATTCTTCGTTTGTTTTTCTATTTGAGAGATGAACAGAGTATACTTCCAAGCTTGTACGAGAAAACGAGAGATGGCGTATCAGACTAACAAATTTACATGGTGGGGATAGGTCAGCAACGTCCTTGAGCGACTAATTGATTTTGCGTCAAGTATAGTCAACATCTAGCAAAACGGAAAAGAACTTCTACTGGAATCTAGAGCGAAACTACAGTCGATTTTTTCTTTAGTTTAATTACGACAACTTGAACTTTGAAAAATTAGGTACTTAATCTACTTAGAAAGTAATTATTCTATCCCAATTAAACAAACGTACAATCTGACATTGATCCATATCATTTGTTAACATTATATTTATTCACAATTTCAATCGTTACTTCCAGACTTCCAGAATAATTTAAAAATAAATTGTATTTATATTGCGCGCGTATCCGTCTTATACGATATGAATTTAGGGGTTGAACTCTTGGTTAATCGTCGCGTCCCTCGAACTTTACGAATTGATAAACAATTGAATCGAAAATTCGTATCTTTGGAAAAAAACAACGTTACCTGTTGTCGGACGTGAAAGTCACTCTCATAAAGTTCCCTTCCGACGTAATTAACTGCGGCAACCTCGATCCACAGAAAATCCCGTGTTTCCTCAAGATATCGTCACCGAGCTTGCTGCTCACTTCGACGGAATCGTATTCGCATTCCTGCTGTCGCGCCTTGGTGCCCTCCAGATCGAAATGAGTGAAATTGAGCGTGATACGGTACTGGGGAGGAGCTATAATTTCCCAGACGCAGTCCTTGTTTCCCGGGTAAGTTACCGGAAACGAGGGGCTCGTGATGGTTCCGTTGCTGTCTTCGAATACTCCGCCGCAGGCATCTAATGGTAACCCACGTTTCGATTAGTCGAGATTAATTGGAATCGACTCAAAGTACCGGTCATTTAACATCGATGGAAATAATTTACGAGAAACAAAACAAATTGAAAAACAATTGAAGGATGTGTTGCGATAAGGAGGAGACAGATTTAAGATTTAAGTTTCTTTTTCTCGCGGTGCGACGAGGAGACAGTTCGGGTCACTAGGAAAACTGACGATTCGACGGCGACAGAGCAAGAAGAAGAAAGAATTTTGCAGTAATTTCACGATTCTTTGTTTGTATCGCCAAATGTTTTTAGAATAAAATAAACGTGTGTTTGAGAGATAATTTTGTTCCCTTCGTTCGGAAATTCTCCAAACGTTAATCCTCTACCCACCACTCTGAAAAAAAAGGATGGAATCCAGGACGACATAATTTCGTAATTAGGTACCTATCCTATGAAAAAGAAAAAGAACGAAAATGTCAAACATCTGAATTTCGAAACATTCTTTTTAATTTCCCAAAAATTTGAAAGAAACGGAGCTGACTCTCGTTATCGATGGACACCCCTCAATTGATACTTGTTACTTGAAATTCCTCGATATACAAAATTATACTCTAGATTCTAGAGAACAATCACACAAAAATAAGAAGCGAATACTTTGCTGGATGTTAACGTGACCAGGCAAGGATAGAGGAGAATTGCTTCCACGTAATTTACCTTCGCAGTGTTTCCCATCGGAATGTAACTCGTAGCCCGGTTTACAGGAACACTCAAATCCGCCCAGAGTATTAATACAATCGTGTTCGCATCCATGCTCGATTAGAACGCACTCGTCGAATTCTGAAACATTCACCGAGCGTCGATCACGACTTTCCGACACTTACTATGGTAGTGTTAAAAAAAAAAAAAAAAAGAAACAAAAACTCTCGATCATCGTTCGTTTAAAAATCAACTCAAGCTTCCATTTCGATAAAAGAGCATAAATGCAGAGAATACTTGAAACAATGTTACTCGAAATGTGGCCAGGTCTGGCTCAACCCGACGCCGAGTACGAGGTAAACGTTATCGACTGAAATTGCACCTTTCATGAACGTGGCCGAAAATCCAGCCTTCTGCACGGATACGTCGCTGACGAACTTCACCAGAAGTTTGTTCCCGGTCGACTTAATGTCCGGTGGTATTTTGTAGCCGCAATAAACCCCGATCAATGGAGAGTCCGCGTTATGACCGTCGCGAACCTCTACGTAGTCGTACACGCAATTGTCGTGGTTCTCGATCTCGAAGGATTGAAACTTCAGAGCCACTTGAAAGTTCTCGGGCACCGACAACTTCCAAATGCACTCCTTGCTGGATTGGTACTCTTCCGGGTAATTGGGCGACTCCAAATGACCGGTGCCGTCGAGTTCGACGTCACCGCCGCAAACGGCTTCGTAGGACGCCGTGAAACCGCGATGACCGCTCTGACGACTGGATGTCACGTACGTTACCAGCATCCGACTTCCGGTGGAAACGACGGGCTCGTGGATCTTCCCGCTACCGCAGAATCTACCTGCGTTACGATCAAGCTGAACATTAATAATGCGAATTAAACCCAGCCATTGACTTGTTCTTGAATTTTCTATGAAATATAATCGACTCGCAATTCAAGTACGTACGTATTAAATCTCGTATTCAGAGTTGGGTGAAATTTAGAGAACATATGCACGAAATATAGGAAATAATCATGAACAGCTCGGAGTAGTTACCTTGAATATTTATCGTATTTTATATTAATTTATATATTTTCATTTATATTAATTTATATATTTTTGTATGCGATGCGTGACTCTGTACATCCATTTTGCGTTTATCTGAATGTTTTTATTTCACACGAAGCAGAATGTTTTTAAACCGTCAATTCGTTATTCCTATATACAAAGCATCGTGTACATGATCCAGTTTGAAAAGGACTCGATTCAGACTAAACCAATGGGGTAAATATAAATTGTACTCGTTGCGCACGGTTTCGTTATCACGTATTATTACCTAGAACGTTGCTCTTGTACCAGTAACCATCTCTGATCTCCAGGTAATCACTTCGGCAAAAATTGCTCTTAAATATGTCCAAGGACGTGATGTTCAAGACGATGCGTTCGCCGTGGGTCGCTGTGATTCTCCATTCGCATCGTTCGCCATCGATAGGAGGCGAACTATTCGGATGAGACGGGGAACCGAAGCTTCCGCTGTTTTCTTGGAACGTTCGGCCACACTCTGTATCGAAAAATGATTCGTGGTCGTAGAAAGTTTAACGTTAATACTAAATAGAAAATTAATCACGTGTTACACTTTAAACCGTAACTAATAACGATAGCAACGAATTAACAACAATGGGAACTTACTGTGACATTTGTAGAGAAGGTTGGTTTGAGCGATGTCACCTTCGCTGAGTCGAAGTCTTTGTCCAATCTCGGGACGTTTCTTTCCATCCCTCTCCATTGGGAGAATCGTGTCCAAGTACGTACCCCTCGAAAACGTATTTTTCGCATAGTGCATAATCGAATCGTAATCGTATGGCAACCCCAGCGAATTCACTTCTTCTTCCGTCAGTTTGTTGAAATTGTACTCTTGCCCTAGAAAAATTCAGTTTAAGACAGAGGAAATCTTTGATAGAATGTAATTACTAAAAACAAAGTAATCAGGAATGCTAGTAACTACTTTATGCAAGTAACTACTTTATAAGTCAAAAGTAATTACTCCAAATTGTAACGAATACAAAAGCAATCTCATTCGCAGTGAGATTCGTTACGAAGAGACACGATCGAGTGAACCCGGCGAAATTTCAAAGTCGATTTTCTCGCAAACAAAGCCACGCGTGAAAAATATTTATTCTATTTTTTCGGCTTATTTTTTTATGTAGAATCACACCCTTGTACCACCAGTTACAGAACACACTGTATATTATCTGGTTGGCTGTCAATGTGTTCCATACATATATACAGATATATTGTATATCTGAAAGTTATTTCTGTTGAATTTAAACTGGTACGTTCAAGAGTTAATAGGCCTCAATAGGTAGACATTGTAATTAAAAATCTTATAAACAGGTACCGTTACGTAAGGTATTGATACCTCGTTATCAAAAAATTTGCATATTACAATTCCGTGTAACTACAAGCGAATCCATACGTCATTAAATATAAATTCAATCGAACCCGTGGACGATCTAAATTACCCACCCAGCATCGACAAACATTTGACGCTGAATCATCGTGATCTTGCGTCAAATAACTAACTCTAACTGGCTCGTGACTGCACGAGCCACAATCGAAGGTAAAGAAACAAAGGCGATCGATCCCATTGGCCGTCCAACTTCTGTTGCCAAAGCGTTCGTTCGACAGTGTCAACCGTTTCCGGTACACAACGAGGACATACGTCAGAGAAACAAGTACGTAGCTCTCGATTGTTGTTCCAGCAACTCTACTCTCCGCCGCGACACGGTCCGCAACGTGTTGTTCGAGGTGCAGCCCTTCAATTGTCGATGGATCATCGAAATAACCGAATGGAGACTTTAAAGGATCAACCAAAGCGTGCTTGGTCGAATCGTAGGAGTGAAGCATTTTTAAAATTTGAAAGAGTGGTTAAACTTTACTTCGGGGTACTAGAAATCATTGACTTTATTTTTGGACTACTTTACTCCGAAAGTTTAATCCGAATGTCAAACAAGGGTGCTTGGGTGTAAAGTGTAAGAACGAGTTCGAATCGAAGTGTACCTGGGAGAAAACACATGGAATCGAGCGAACGTTTAAACCGAGGCCTCCTAGACGTCAGATTGAGAATGAATGATAAGAGTGTTTGCGTGTGTGTATGTAAGAGTAAAAGGAAGACACGCCTGAACGAATGCAAGAGTTTAGTTTTAAATCAGAGAGCGAAGCGAAGAGATCAGCGAAAGTCGGAGTGTCAAACAGCGAAGGCGTTACCTTAGTTCATACCTACACCGACGATAGTTTAACTATAACCCAGCACCACCACTGTAGCAATAATACCGTCAATTACCATTATCTAATCAAATCCTACAATATGTTGCTTGCTCTAGTGAGAAAATATCAAAAGTTTAATATAGAACGCTCTGCTCTCGGAAGCGAAGGGATCAGCGAAAGTCAGAGCGTCAAACAGCGAAGGCGTTACCTTAGTTCATACCTACACCGACGATAGTTTAACTATAACCCAGCACCGCCACTGCAGCGATAATACTATCCATTACCATCATCTAATAAGATCCTATAATATGTTGCTTGCAAGAAAATATTAAAACTTTAATATAGAACGCTCTGGTCATCGAAGATTGTGCAAATATGGCGAATTGCTGAAGCACGGTGATCACCGATGCTAATCACCGTGCCGGAATGGAGATTTTCTAGATGACCCGAGTTCGCCCCCGTGTTGCAAAGAAGATAATCACGATCGAGTCAACGTTCGCGCGTAATATCGCGAATTCGTGACATTTTGTCCGGAGGTACTGCTCTCAAGGTGTAATTTCAGAGAGCAAACAGATGGTGCTTGGTGGTAGCTGTCTCGCTAATTAAACAGCTCGTTACCATTCCCGTTATGAGTATCCATTAATCGAACCGCGATCGCCGTGTCCAGGGACTGTCACGCAGCGTGTAAATATTAGAACACTGGCCCCGGTTAGTTGTCGCCGGTAATGATGGGTGAGATTTGCCCACCACCTTCGCCAAATTGGGTCCATTAATCTAAAATGGAAACCTATTCGCTGCGAGAGCAAACCAGCGAACAATTCCAACCGTCGTCGAATGGTGAACCATGCGCGCACAACTTGCCCCGTCCAGCAGAAACCGTCTCACGTTCGCCAAACATCCGCTCTACGTAGCATTGACGAAGAGCTCGTAAGAGGCGTGGGTGACATGGACGTTCGACACGGCAAAGATTCGCCTGTGCTATTGGGACGCTCGGATCGCACAGGTGCGAGCATTGCATTTATTGCTGAGGGACATCATGGGGTGAACATTAATCCCTTAACCTTACTGTTATTCGTTGATAAATTCACTTGTACCGGTCGTTAATTGTTTATCCATGGAGAATGAAACATCGGAGGAATACTTTTGTGCGAATTCGATGTAAAATACGTCCGATATATTCCTGCGATTCTATGTCTATTTACGTACAAATTGTTGCCACGATAACATTTTAAACAATATTGTTAAGAATTACAAGATAGACGATTTAGTTATACAGGGTGTCAGGGTGTGGCACTGCTAACAAATTTTGTTTTCCAACTTTTTTAATTGCGATGTTATAGTCAATCGTAAACTGATCCATGTTTGTTTCAAATATTTCCTTGTCGGATTATCGCAAGTACTTGAAAAATCGTGAAAACTGTTACGTGGGACGCTCTGTATACATACACACTACTGTAATAGTACGATATGTATCATATACATTCTCTATATATCACCAATTTATTAATTGTATTATATAAGTAATAAATATTTTGATTAAAAAATAGTCTCTGTCCTGTCGATACAATCTTATTTCACGTGCCTGTGCGTACTTCAAGTACTAGGTTGTCCCGAATGTTTCTTTCGCGTGTTGCACTCGATTATTTGATGTGATCGTGTTTATATAAATAGACAATCTAATTTCATAGATATTCGTGTTGCAACAGTAACGGAGCAAAATGAATCGTGCACGTAACATAACATTCAGTAACGTAACATAAAGCATAAACTATCGTGCACGTATTACTTATTAATAAAGCGAAAGAAACTTTTCGGACAACCTAACGCTTGTATAAATTTGATCGATCACATAGTATCGACGGAATACAAAATCAACGGACAGAAAAGCACAAATCTTGTTATAACTCCGCAACCGAGTCTATGCAAGGAACAGGAATAGTTGACTAGAGTTGACAAATTCCATCTTGTCGTTCGGTTCGAAGTTACAACGAAGGTTCTGTTAATCGATTTATTTCTGGGTGTCGTGTACAAGTTTGCCATTGTACAGTCAGAGATCAACCAACGACAGTTTAGTTCCGATTACAACGTGATTTGAAAATTGAATTTCTGTCTACCTCTCATCTACTTTACTGTTTTTTCCAATAGATGCAAGATAAAATTAGATCGGAAATTGAACTCACCGGACATGATATTGTCACGAATAATCTGCACATGGCGGTCACGATCGGGTCTAGTGTGCTCGTGCCAAAAGCCAACGACGTGTCCCAATTCGTGAACGACTATACCAAACTTGTCGCAATTTTTTCCGATGCTTATGGCCTGCGGCCCGTTTCCCCTCTTCCCGACGAACGAACAGCATCTGGGAATTTAGTTGGAAAATAAAGCAAAATACATTCGCTCTTTGTCCATTATGCATGCAAATTCGTATATACATATGAAAAAACAAAATGCGATCATTTCGCTCACGTCGGACGTTACATTTCCGGAAAATGGAAATATAACTGAAATACGAGATGCAAAGAAAAATGGGCGTTTGATCTCGATTGCGGTGAAACAAATTCTCGGAAATGAAACACGTAAGGTGAGGCTGTCGTAATAAATTTGCTACTAAATTCTCTTAAGAATTTCAATCTTTTTCATTGTATACATAGTATTCTACAGGAGTAGATACTCAAGATCTTGCATATTATTATAATTTCTCATTTATTAATTACCAAACTGCGGATCTTTATTCATTTACAGGAAATCTGAACGTGCGAGAAACTACAAATTGCAAACAATACGCAAGAATGTAAAAAAGATCGAAAGTAAAGTTCGTGTTATAATATTTTCAGAATAAAATCAATTCCTGTTCAAGTTCAATTTTCGTAGGCACGTTCGCAAAGATTTTATTTCGCATAAAGATCCTCAATCTATTGATTACAATTTCGTTCCCCGAATTTTTTGATAATCAATCTCGAACGAACCTCTATGAAGTTACCTCGGATCGTTCAAAAGTATCACTAGCCTTCGAAACTCGTAAAAATTTTAATTTTAATCGAACGAACAGTGCACACGTTCTTCGTTTTTCGTCTGTCTCCAAAATAAGAATTTTCTCTATTTTTAAAATTCACGTTCCCGTCGACGCGTTGGCAAACTCACCCGCACGGTCTCTCGGTGAAAAGTATATAATTAGGATGTTCGACGGGGACCCTCTCGACGAATTTCACGCAGGTGAAGTTCTCCCAGTGTCTCATGGCTTGCTTGAACAATGCCTTGTGGGCGCCGGAAAAGTTCCCATCGATCTCGTACGGTATCACGCCATGGTCCCACACGCGCTCCTTGCGGGCCGTCGCAGCTCTCCTCGTCCTGCTCGGAAACCCGTGTCTCGTGGTTCCCCGTTTGTTCGCCAAATACTTCGGTTTGTGCTCCATGTCGTAGAACTCGATAGAACGTAGCTGACGGTCGTGCAGAGACACGACCTCGTCGGACGTGTCGTCCGAGTCGCGTCTGATCAGAGGAACCTTGCGACGTTGGTGCCTTCTTCTTGTTGTTCTGAAAACGAACAAAACAGGCACTCTTTCTTGTAACTCGGCTACGGGTGGTTTGTTCTCCGTGGCATGGATTTTAGTTTATTTTACAAGAAGCGATCCGAATGGGTAGACGTTATTAGTGTTGAAACGAATATTTATAGGCGAGTGTCGCGGGAAAGGAAAATTGTTCGTTCTTTATATAATAAGAACATGGTTATCAAGACATCGTGTTAATGTATGAGATCTTAATCCGGTTCAGGTATATTAGGTGGACGCTAGATATGGAAATATATAGGGTGTCCCAGTGTAGCTGAGACGATTCTGAAGCACAATTTCCTTTACAAAAAAATGTCGGATAGCGCGTCGTTTTTGAATTATTAACGAAAAACCGCCGATCAATCGCAGCGAGTAGCGCGCGCTCAATTGCGAGAACGCCAGGACTGTGATCGGTCGGTGACTTTTTGTTAATAATTCAAAAACGAAGCACTATCCGACATTTTTTCGCGAAGGAAATTGTGCTTCAGAATCGTCTCAGCTAATTAATTCTGGGATGCCCTGTTTAGGTATAAACTTAGATGAGAACTTAAAATAACGATAAGAAAGAATACAATATCAGAATAACGCAGAAAACTGAATAGAAAAGAGTACGAAAATGTGTACTTATCCATACGCAAAGGTTCGGTGGGAAAAATTCTCAATCTCAAATTCTCAGTGAATAGATCACACTATTTAGTACAAAATTTTCCTTTCGATTCCTATTCAAACTCAGATTCAAACACACGTATATCGTTAACGATACCTTCATGGATAGTAAGATCCAAGTACGCGACATTTATTATTCCAAAGGAATTAACTACATTCTATTAAAAAAAAATCTCAAAGTCGACGTACGATAAACTCCACAGTGAACGGAAGGAAGTAAACTTATCTCCGACTTTTTTCTACGATCGTTATTTACCGCGACGCGAAAAAAGGTTGATTCGCTTCGTTTTTCTTTCTTGTTTCTTTTAAAAGAAAAAACAAAAAAAAAAAGATAAAGTTTGTTCCGTTTGGGGAAAGAACATCCCCCGTAAAGTATAAAACGCCGGAAAATTTACTCGCCGCCAGCATCGAAGCGTTCAACGCAGGTCGTTTTAAAAGACTAGTAAGACTTGTAAAAGCGGAAAATACACGGTAGCAGAGCGACCATGAAATGTTTAATGTTTCCGGTGTATCCTGGGCTCGTTAAAGGCAACAGCTTCCCGTTAATAATATGCCATTAACGTAATATTGAATTTTACTACCGAAGTTCATGTTTACCCGATCCCTTGTCCCATTATTGCCTTGTAAACACCAATTTCGACATTTCTGGACCGCTCGTGCCGCGTTGTAAAATGTTCAGACGCACCGACGTATAATCAACATCGGTCATTGTTGTTGACGAAGCAAACATGTTAACGGTGTTGGTAGACCGATCATTCTCTGTTTGGAACTTGAATTCCAATAAAATTTCTGGACGAATTGGTACTGCGTATCGAACCCGTGCAGAAACGGGGTCAAATGAGAATGATTTCGTAAGTGCGATTGATATCTAAGGAACTGAATATACGTCACTCGATACACTGTATCCTGTGGTGATTATTCTTGTACCTTGTATGTACCAAATATCGAATCCATTGTTCCGAACTTGTATTTTATTTGCTCCGAAGAATAAATGTGATCATTTTAGAAATTATTGAGACACTGGAATAATTGAGGAATTTTTTATAATCTGTATACATTTACAAGAGATTACTAATTACTTGAATTATTGTATTTCTAAACAGGTTACAAATCTTTGAATGCACAAACGAATACACGAATTGCATTATTGGATACGTGTGAGAATTTTGTGATTGCCTTTTGTAAGTTTCTTAACGAAGTTGTCGTTTTCATAAATATCCATCGACAACTATCTATGAACACATGCATTGCGAAATCCCTACAAATTGTAACGAACAATGACATCGATGAATTTTAGAGCGCGAACGAACTCGGTGTAACGTCGAAAAATTTCTGAATTTTGCACGAACATGTAACGAATAAGTAATTCGCGACGTTGTAAAAGATTTAGAAGAAAACGCATAAATGCTTAAGTACTTTTTCGAACGTAGATTGGGCATTCTTCGGGAGCGAGTAACTGCTGAATACGCGATCGTTTAGCAAGGGTAAAAAACAACGAGTATCAAGCGAACGGGGCGCCCTCGAAACAGGTGTTCGCGGTATAAAAATGCACGCGGAACGTTGCAATAAAGCGAGGTGTTACGCGTGAATTGAATGCACCGCGGTACCGCGGTTTTTTACGATGTCGGACGAAATTGCTCCGGTTAAGGACGCACGCGCTTTTATAAATCGCACGGTCTCGTAGAGATCGCTATTTTTTCGACGGAAGGGAGAACACGAATCGCGGACAACGAATATCCAGATGTCAAGCGACAACTTTGATGAAACGTTGTGTATTCATGGAATATATAATACGTTTTTGCGGGAGAGGTTCAAACGTTTCGGACGAGAGCCTATGTTTACGCAAAATCCTTGTTTATGCGTCGTAAGCAGATTGAGGATTTCATCGATTTACTGGGTGTGCGAATGACGAGACCATATGGCAGACGAACTTATATATAATTGAATATCAACATCTTTGTATTTATAAATGAGATGAAAGTATCGTTGATAAATAGAAAAGTGTATCTACTACGTTTAAAATATATTCGTACTGTTCAAAGGCTTTCAAATTAAGCACACCTGGAGATGGTAACGATCTATTGAGTTTATATTTTTTTCATGGACCGAGTCTAAGGAAATCGATTTTAAGATTTTGTTAATGTAGGTAGCCCTTGACCTGGAGATTATAATGGCGGCCATCTTGATCCTTTAACTCCCACCTCTCACACCGAGGCTCAAAAATTGAAATGATCCAAGAAGTGGATTTTTGCACCGATCTCGATAAGTACGTCATTTCAAACTTTTTTTTTACGCGAAGGAACATAATAGCAAAAGGCTCTAAATCTACCGTCTGAGTAGGTTTGCGGTAGTTTTTGGTGGGCCGGCAATGTTGAATACTGTTAATGTATATACTGTCTACACGGAAATACTGTCTGAATAAATTTGTGGTAATTTTTGGTGAATTTTTAGTGATGGCGCCAATATTTAATACCGTCAATGTACATACTGTCCGAGTAGGTTTGTGGTAATTTTTGGCGGGGGCGCCAATACTGAATATTGTTAATGAACACACTGTCGCCAAGTCAAGGGCTATCTATGATAAAAAAAAAATCAGCTCGATCGTAGACTGTCCCATTTTCTTAAACCAAACCTTTTAAACCAGATAAATGCGCGCCATATAGAAAAGACATTTCATTAATAAAATGTTCTTTCACCCTAACGGACATTTGCATAAATATATACTTAATCCAACCAAGTTTTCAGCGATATCAGTTGCACGTCTCTCTTCCTACATTCTACGTTACGCGATTAACAAATTTTAAACACCCTCCCTTTATACGCGATACCTCGCGTATAAAGAGCCGATATCGAGCGCAAGCACGTAAATTAAAACTACCCGAATCTGACATTTACACATCGTTACACGTATCCCGTCGGTGTTACCCTCCCCTACGCAATCGCGAAAAAATTTCCATTTCCGTACCCGCGGCGTTCATGTTTGCACAATACCAAAAACGAAATAATACTCATCGGCAAATATCTCACCCTCGCGAATACAGACGCATGCATATTCATGCTCGGAAACGAGGCAAATACGCGAAAAAAATAAAAAAAGAGTAAAGGAATAAGCCAGCTCCAGAGACACCGTTCGGGGAGTCGGTTCAATGCGGAGAACGCGTACCGACGGGATGCGGAAAAACGCGTACCTGAAAAACCAGAGACACGATTTGTTGCGTTTAAATCCGAGCGAACGAGTGATATCGGGAAATAATAACGTGTGCAGGGAGCACTCGTTTCGCGAGAGTACTCGTTAACAACACGGTCGAACCTGTTTTTAGATAGGGATCGCGTAAAGAACGCAGAAAAAAATGGAACTTACATCTTGCAACCAGCGGCTCGGCTACGAGCGATTTCGTCAATTAGGACTGTCAATTAGGACAAGTGTAAGGCGTAAGTGTCTAATTGTAAGTGGTGACCTCGGTGGATCAAGGATATGGATGCTTCAATGCTGATATGCTTCAACTTCATCCTTGAAAATTTCATTCCATAAACTTCGAAATGAAGGATTCTTAACCCGTTTGCCAGGGACGTCTAAAGAGAACTATGTTCTCAATTTTTTGAATTTTCAATATTTAAAAATTATTCTGCTAATGAAGATGTTTCTTGATTTTTTCATTTCAGATAAGCATTATTAGCACATACATGCGCATACAATTTACTCGGGAATCGAATTCAAATAAAATGTTAGCGACAAGAAGAAATTTTCCACTTTTCCATGCGATGCCACATGGGACAAGATTAATTGGGTTAAGGTTCAATTTCTTCGTTAGTCTAGTTGTTGAAAGATAAAATACATTTGTCCTGCATATGAAAGTTTTGTATGTGCGAGGATGGGTCGCTCTTCCCGATATGTAAATACATACACGGGCGTCACGTGAATGAAAAAGGAACAAAAGTTCATTCGAGTATGTACCACCGCCGGGTGCCGTGAATATTTTTAAATGCTCCGATTATTTTTCGATATACTTATTAGTAACACTCAAGTGCGATCTTTTCAATTTCTTCCAACTGCACCTCATCTTTTCGCTAGTAGCCCGTAAGTTCCTACGATCACGTTGTTAAAAATGCCGACCAATGTACTCGGGAAAAGCGATATCGAGGCCGCGAGAAGAAACGAGAGCGTACAACGGGACGATCGAGGCACGGAAAAACGCACGGTGCGCGCCAAGCAGCCGAGGGGAGTGACACTATGAAAAATAATTTTCCCCCCTTCGCGTAAACATCGGCGTAAGCCGCGGAACGAGCTCGCGCGTGTGCCTGCTCTGCCCCTCGTTTATTAGTACTAATTACCGCGGGGGCGTAATTCTCCTCGGATTCTCTGTCCCCCACGTTCCCCCGGCGACCTGGGCCGCGAGGGGTGAACCACCCTTCCAGCGGCGACTCTAGACCAGGCAGCAGTCAAGCTATGCGCTTCTGAATCGGTGCTGGCATTACAATTAATTAACGGGACCTCTCGCCCGTGAGCTCCATTAAGGGTGCGCTAGCACCGTCAACGAAAGGGAGGCGTACCCGCGCTTGCACGCGCAAATCGTAGAAATTCTCGGCTTGCTGGATGGAAAAACCATAAGAGACCAAGAGAGAGAGAGAGAGAGAGAGAGAGAGAGAGAGAGATCTTTTTAACGACGCCACCCGGTCTCCTGCGGTTTCCCGGTTTTACGATCGCGCCGGGTGCTGGACCACCACCGGGTCAGCTTACACTTTACGATTGACCCCTCTTGCCTCGTCTTATGAAATAAATATCCACCCCTTCCAGCCGCAAAGACCCGGAAAAAAATCGAAACGGGAATGGAGAAACGCCTGGCGCTATTGCCTTCGCTACTAATCGTTGCCCACGGTAACACCGAAGCACATACGTGGCGCAAACCGCGAGTAGGGGATTAAACCCGAAGAAATACATCGAATTGCCGGCTAAAGTTCTATTGCGCGAGTGTTCGTTGTCGAGATAATCAACATGGAAAGGAGGATTAGAGTGCAACGATATTGTTCCCGTTTGGATCAGGCAGTTCTTCGAAACGATTAAGAGAGCATTCTAGCACGAAGCTTTCAAACTATTCGGTTTCTTTTGCATCTTCTCAATGTGTAGACCATGCAGAGGGTGGACGAATGTATATCGAAATATATCTGCTAAATGATTTTGGTGAACTCGGAAAACGAACGTTAGGAACGTCTAAAGAGAACGGTGCACGCAATTTTTGGAATTTGTCAATGTTTCAAAATTATTCCGCTTCGGGCCACAGCGACGCTAACGTCAATGAAGATGCTTCTTGATTCGTTCATTTCAGATAAAGAAAACGCCTGGAATCGCGGCAACTATGAACGTACTTTGGTCAGGAGGAACTGTACGAGATCACTTGGAATACGTTTAATTTTGACTATTTTCGATTTAGATTAATTTCGATTCTTTTTTTTTTTTTTTTTTTTTTTGTAATTTCTCAAAGCATAGATCTTCGAAAATATATCTGCCAAAGGATTTTGTTGAACTCGGAAAATTAACGAAGTCAGGGACGTCTAAAGAGAACGATGTTCTCAATTTTTGGAATTTTCAATGTTTAAAAATTATTCTGCTAATGAAGATGTTTCTTGATTTTTTCATTTCAGATAAGCAGAACGCCTGGAATCATACCAACCACGAACATATGATACTTTTTACAAGGATCGTACGAGATCACTTGACCACGTTTCATTTTTAATATTTTCACCTACAAAAAATTATGTCCGTCCATAAAATGTGAATAAATACGTGTGCAAAATCCTTTACAAAAATTCCTTATAGATTAAAGAAAAAATTCTCAAGAAGCACTAAAAATTGACGCACTGGAATACCCTTTTAAGAATTTTTATTACATTCCTGCCAAGGAAGACCGTGAAGAATCGAAACTCTTCTGGTCGAAAACGATGAAAAATGAATAAACAGTTTGACAGAAGTCGTGCAAACATGATTTTAAAAACGCATATCCAAATAAATGTATTCGTTTCGAATGAAGAAGAATTCGTACAATAAATATTTATGATATACAAAATGTTTCAAGTCGGAAATTAAATACCTCAACCAGAAATACAATCGAATAAGATTTCTACAAAACCTGTACGAGGTTGAAAATAAACTAAAGTCGAAGGATGTTTGTTGATTTTATTTCGTACATCAATTATTAGCCAGCATTGTTATTAACGTTATTTTTCTCCTTTAGATTTTCAGTCTGCGGTGCTTGTCACTCAGCCGAGTAACTTCGCGAAGGAAAAGCGAGATTATCTACGTTAAGGCGATTTGTGCTTGACGCGTTTCGAGTATGAAAATGAAAAATGAAAGTAGCCTGTCAAGAAAATGAATCGTGTGCTGATGGTTGGGCGGTTAAAGAACCTTCGGTAACGATTAACCATCTGACAATGACGAAAGAATAAAGCTTATTGTTTTAGTTTCTTTCGTCTTTCTTGCAATCTATGACAGTTAATTTTCTACCGTCTCAAAAATGTTGGATGGAAAATGTACGCTTGAAAAATATGCGAAGATAACAATAACCGAATGGTCCATAAAATATAAAATCATTCATACGCGGTGCTAAATTTCATTTGATAATTTCTGTAATTAAATTTCAATAGAGACATGATTATACATTTCTTCATCGATTATATAAAAATATAAATTCAATAATGAAACGTACAATCAATTATTCATATAGATTTGAAAATATAAATATAAATATAAATAAAAATATAAATTCGATAATGAAACGTATAATCAATTATTCATATAGATTCGAATATCGCTAACATTAATCATCGTTTAGCACGAATAGTGCGTTCCATTTCCGTTCGAATATTTCCTCCAAGTTGTTCCTTTCTTCAAATGCAATGGTAACATTTGAAGATAGCGTTTCAGAAAATTTAGACGTGCATTTCCTTCGACTTTGGAGTTAATCGTTACGGCTTTGTGGTAGGTATCCGGAGCCCGCAGCGAATACGTCTTGCTTAAGACTACGTCTAACAATAAGTACTGGCGAGGAACAAAACCGGTAGTCCATTGTTTTGATTGTAGCGATCTTGTTGGAGCTGCCGCAAATGCAGTTCGGGATATAAAATGTAACGATAATCGCGCGATTCGCTCCAATCTCTGAAACCATTAAATCCCTGCGTCGAAACTTTCAACCCTTCCCGGTTCAGGGATTTAACCGAGTCCTCCTAGTAGCAAAGTCATTCGTGGTTGATACTTCCGCCCGTAAACGAAAAGTGGCACGGAAAGAAAATTATTTCTCGTCTCGACTACGGCTGCATCTCCATTAAAGATGCAGTTTCCTTGGATTATACAAACATTAAACACGAGAAAGCGATCTTTTACTTTGACTTAGCGAACACTTTCTCCTCGAATACGATATTTATAATGCTTCATGAGTTTTCAGGTTACTCGAGGTATATGAAAATGACGAATACGAAAAACATATGCGAAACATGTAGAAAAAGATCTCTCGTGAATTACTAGAACAGTAAGATAATATTTCATTTGTCGTAAACGCATGTATGGGCAAATCCCCAGAAATTTCAGATTTGGAATTTCACGCCTTTATTCAACATTATCTCTTGGTGTTTCAATATTTTATCATGCGAACGTTTCTAGTGGAAGGTATGACGGAAAAACTGTTTTCTACGGGTTTTGACAAATTCGTAAGCTATCCGAGAAGCTAGGAAGTCGTTAACAAATTGAAATTTCAAAAAATTGCCTCGTGACTTTGTTAATTTTCAAATATTTCAATAACGGCCGCTGTTTCGAAATATTTTGAGCAATTTAAATATTAAAGAAATATTATTAAATATCATTTGAATATTTCTCAGTTTACTGTTACAGCGTTCCGAATTTGTTCTCACGAACGTTGTACTTCCGAAATATATCGTATCTTTCGTTGAACGTTGCAAGTAGACAGCTGAAAATTTCTTCTCTCTTTTTTTTTTTTTAATAATGTTTTCAACCCCTTTTATCGACTCGTCGAGGAAACACTCGCTGGACTGCAGCGATTACGCGTGAACAACGATTAATTAATTGCTTCGTGATTAATTAACAGCTGGATCTCCGCGCGTAACGAATAATTGATCGAAGACAAAGTAATTCCAATAAAATACGCGATCGTATAAAATTACAATCGACGTTGGCGCGCGGGTTGTCTGCTCGACGTTCGATTTGTTCGACCACGATAAGTTGCGTCGCGGTTAGCGACAGTTTGACGGGTCGAGCGAGCACGTCGATTGAAATAGTAGCGATCGAATAAAAAAATCCGAGCCATCCCCCTTTCTATTATCAGTGATTGATGAAAAATCGCGAGGCGTTGAATGCCGGGGAATCGGTGGATTATTTTGGTATGGCGAGGACACTGATATATTATATTGTGGTTTATTGCTTGGTGGTTCTGGGAGGGTTCGCCGTGGGGTAGAGATGGATCGACATTCGAAGGGGTGGTAACTAGCGCACGTCAGAGCTAATAGAATGATCTATGCGTCTCGCGATCGTTTGATTGAAATCCACGTCGAGTCGGACGATGGTGTTCCCCGATGGAACCGAACGGTTCTGTGAATGCCGGCGTGCAATAGAAAAGGATGACATTTTGAAAAAGGGGCGAACCGAGTCGCGTGACTTTCCGATGAATTTAGTGGCCCCGGTTCTAATGGCATTCATTCGCGTGCTTTAATTTAAAATTCATCGCGGACACGGTCGATGATCGTTTACCAAATTCAAACAACGAGATCGTTTTTATTTATTGTTGTACGCAACGGATAAAGAAAATTCTCGTTGAAACTCTTGATGTTCGAGACAATCCATGTCGCAGAGATTCATATTGTTCATTTTGTCGTAGTTTTTATGTTCCATACGACTTTTTATAGTTCCATTCGGTCGGACTCGTATCGATTTATATTCCTTATTCGTTTGACTCATAGTATTTTGTGCATAGTGCATTTTTATTAAAATACATAAACTGTTGCAATTGAGGGGAGGAAGTAGTCGAACTTTAATTAGAACATCATAGCAACAAATTATTACGATTTACAGTAACGGAACAATTTATATTGTAAGTTCTCTGTTGAAGTATCTTCTCATTTGATTGTTCAATTTTAGTTATATTTTTTATATTGTAAGATATACTTTTAATTAACAACTCTTTCGACGAATTATTATTATAATACAATCATAACACATCAAGGGAATAATACTTCCTAAGTTTCTAATACTTAACCGTTGGAAGCCTAATTTTCCAAATTAAATTTTTAACAAATATCAATGTATTTATCGTTTGAACAATTTTGACAGCTGACGTTTATTTTTTTAACTGTCGTTCGAAAGAACACTATGCAATGGTAATATACGTACATCCAAATTATAAAAAACAAACCGGTTGCAAGCGTACAGCTCGATTTGAAAGTCCGGTGTCAAGTTTGAAACTTAAAGCATTCAACACATCACGATCGCGTCCATGTGAAATTAGTTTGATAATTGTATTTGCCTCAAGAGAATCATATTACGAAAGAAAAATAGAAGTCCGGTCGTGGTACCGGATAACTGCGAAACGGCGGCTGCGTAAATTCGTTAAAGAATATATGGAACGCGTCATTACATTTCCACGAGAGGCGAATATATGAAATTCATTTCAGCAGTGGTCATATTTCGTGACGAAATTTCGCTCTGTGCGTATACGGCGACCCGATAAAATCATCTCGAGTGCGGAGCATTTGTCATCAATGAAAACGCGGCACTGAACCGAAATCTATTCGTTCCGGCCCCTTCCGGCGAACAATTAGCGGATATATATTCCCAGCCAATAATCATTCTATTCTGACGGGACGGAAGCAAAACAGTAATTAATTAATTTAGCTGTTGCAGTAGAATTCAAGCGATCAATATTTTACAATCACGTCTACCTTTTCAACTATTTCGAGTATGTGTTTTAATACTCGCAAGCACATCGCGGATTAGATGCATTTACGTGTGATGCAAGTACGAGGCATACGGGCCAATCCACGGAATGTTTAGATTTCCAATTGAAAAAAAAAAAAAAGAAATTTCTTCGATGACAAGATCTAACATAAATCGTACGCGTGATCGATTTTAACTTGACGGCGTGGACGCCAGGAGGTAAAATTCAAAAAAAAAAAAAAAGGTTTTGAATCATAATATTGAAAGCAAAAAATGTTTGCGAGGGTTGATGCGAAGGGGTTAGTTCGCCCCCGTAAAAAGGGCGGTGCAGAAAATCGGCATTTCTGAAGGGGTTGAGAAAATAAAAAAATTCTTTGAGGCGACTCTCATTGATGAGAGCAACCTCGAAGAGATCAAAATAAAACTCATTATTCGTCACATCCTTTCAGCTCGTGTAATTAATCTTTTTTCCATTTCCGTTCGACAGACTGAATTATGTAAAAATATATGCGGTGCTACAGTCATGCTCCCCAGTGTAGTATAAAATACATTGATTTATTAAATTCTTTATCAACACGTTCGGTGACTCGTGTCGCCACACAGCGTGGAATGAAATGCGCGACGAATCAGGCCATCACGTCTCCGTGTTTTACGCGGGAATTGAGTTCGCGTTATAGCGGCACGCAGTGACGCGCGCTCGCTTCCATTTTAATCGAATTCATTGAAACGGGCCTTAAATTCTCCTTTCAGCCGTCCATCTGACTGTCCAGGTGACAGACAACGACCGCGATAACCCCGGTGTCCCTGATAACTCACCGCTGAAAGAGTGGTCCATGGGGATGCATGGCAAGATACCGAGCGGAAGAACCATAGTCACGGAGGACAGTGGAAAATGATGGGTTACGGGAACCGATCTACTATCGATCCGCCGACGTATTCGCTGAATACGAAATTCTCCCTGGCCGATCGCGATAAATCACTCTTCCTCCATCTTTCTCCGTTCGGAGCGTTTCTTCTTGCATTTTTCTTGCCATCTACCCACCGCGACCCCCCCAACCTCTCTGTTCATCTTTTTGCCACTTCATTCCCAGGAAAGTTGAAACGACCGGTAAAAAGGGAGAGATAGATCGATAGGGCGAAGTCACCCCCGTGGCACGATCGCTTTCACGGATTCTTCGATGAAAAACGTTTAAGCCGCGATTAGATTGGACCCACGGTGAAATTAATGCGCCCCGCCCGACGTTTTTACCCGATGCTTAAACCCCCGACAACAATTTACAGCTGGGAGATCTCGCGGAAAAATGCGAACCCTCGGAGAGCCTTCCTATCGCGAAATAATTATTCCTTTTCCGCTTTTATCTTAAGCAAAACCGACGCGTTTAAACCTCGGCCGACGCTGTCTGGACGCAGACCGCTCGTCCAGTCTAATCCTCGTCGTGAGATTACACTTAAACATTTATTTTCCACGTAAGTGGGTCGAATAATGCTTGTATGAGGTAAATAGTGTTCCTCGAACTTTATTATAACGTTATGAGTCTTGATAAGGGGCGTTAATATACAGGGTGTTCTTGGATTAAATGGTCACCACTTGTTCACTCGTGCTGTCTTCGCTTGTTAAAAAAAAAGTATACGTGTCGAATCGAGCAACCTCCTCCTTTTCGAAGTCGGTTAAAAATTGTACGCTGTTCCTCGAAAGTGGAAGTGGAAGTGCAGTGGAAGTTATTTACGAATTGACCCAATATTATTAATGATTGCGCAGATGGAGAAATACGAGAATAAAAATTTTGAAAGCATCGTTTTTTACGTTTCTTGAATTATATTTAATAGGTAAATGTGACGATATTGTAACATTGATTTTGATCTATACTCGACGTTTTGTAAATGATACAGAGTCCACAATTAAAGTACGTATTCGTGTTATCAAAGCAATTCAACTATTTCTTTGTATTACATCTAACAAAACTCTCTTTAATAACTCTCTAACAACTCTCTTGTTCTTGTCTAAAAACTCGAAAAGCTTGCGCCATTGACGCCACTCGAAAGGATTCACGAATAGTTATTTGCATAATAGAAGAAAAATTGTTGGAAAGACATCAAAGAGCTACCCAGCTCCGTATCTCTGAATCGAAACGAACGAAAGTAGAGACGTTCTTCTCTAAATACGTTAAATATCGCAATATATTTAGGCTTTCCCGTTTCTTTTCAGGGCGACCTCGTTCGATCGGAGTCACGTGAAAACGTAGGTAGAAATTCCTGCAGATCCAAGGTTTAACCACGTCAAAGGTATCGGATCCGATCCGACTTGATCCTCTCCAGAATTCTCTGGAGCTTCATTGGAGAATCACAGTACGATCGTGTTTCACGGTGTCGGATACAGGCCATAAACAAACGCTTTCGTAAGCCTGTTTCAACGTGCCGGAGGACGCCCGCTGAAATACTATGCCAAACCCGCTGATTTCCGGGCACGGCGCCAGGAAAATTCGCAGGACAAGCGGGAAATGAAATTTTTAACCAACAGTTACCGAGGTATTAACTTGTCAGACACCATTTACGCATAGAAGAATCGTAAGTAACAAAATGGGTCACGATATCGGAAATTTAGGTTTATAAAAATACCCATTTATTTACGATTCGCTAGAAAAGGTTCACTCGAGTGTTTTCTATTAGACTTGTATCGTCAAAAGATATCGTAACAGGAAACAGAAAATGAAATTCAACAAGATCGAACATGTTACGCGTACGTTATAATTCAATTTAAGTAAATGGAAATAAAATTGATAGCTTCGAAAGGCGATCTTGAAATCACCTCTCTAAAAACGGACCGAGAATTTTGTTGAAATTTCAATTGGTTAATTTTTAAAAAATTTTCAAAGTTGAAAAAGAAATCGAGAAGTTTGCGCGACGGAAACTTTCTTTGAATTTGAAACATTAAAAACATTCTCGGCCTGAATTAAGTCCTACTGTTAAAAAACAAGCGTGTAAAATTTTGTTAATATCGGCCTAACGAGAAAAGTGTACCTCAGTGGAGAAGTTTTTACTCAATAAAACACCTTATGTTCCAAGCATCTTAAGAGTGACTTTTAGTTACTAAAATGCCATATGTTCTAAGCATCGTAAACAAATTTATGGTTTAAGCTTGTTCTAACGTCGAGTTCCTGATTAATCACGAATCTTTTTGTTTTCACTTAATTTTAGAATGAAATTGTTAACGTAATATATATTATATGATACGACATAAATTCTAATCGATTGATTCGTATAAAATAATCTAAAATAATCTTTTTCGTCCCTGCTACTAAATGTTAAAACATAACACACGACGTTGCCACGTTTTACTATATAAGTATGACATTTATTTTATTCACTTTTTCGGTAGAAAATCACGAATAAAACTATCTCTCGCAGATCCGTTTACTTTTTCGTCGCGCTGTTGTGCTGCCTTCGGGATCTGCCATTTATCGTAACTCCATGGCTAAAACCGTACGTTGTAAAACAGTCCGTAAAGTTGGTATAAAAATGTAGTTTTATTAAAGTACGGGCGAAAAAAGGATTTTCTCCGGTACAGTTTTCCGATACTGCGCCCCCTTCTCTGTTCCAGACTTCATCCCCTGGGTGTTCCCCTATCTGAGACGCACGTAATCTGTACACGGACACATCCGCGACCGGTCAGATACACTAGCGCCGATGCTGACAGGTTATTGGCAGTTCAAGGGCTGAAAATGCCCGACCGGCAGTATCGGTCCCCATTTTCCAGCTTTACGATGAAGGCCATTGTTATTGGCATAGTAGCCCCACCGGTGGAAAATTGTTGGCGATAGGGGAGAGGGTGCAAGTTAAAAGAACGGAGTACACTATCGAACCCAGCAAAATGCTTAATCACTCTATCGAGCGCAATTTCGGATGAATCGAGAAGCTGAAGTTCTTACGAATACTTTGATCATTCTCCTACAAGAAACCAAATCAATTTCTTTTGAGGTATTAGTAGAAGCGACAGTGTAAGGACCTTTTACTTTTCGATGATTATTGAAGCTAAAAGTTCTTTTCAGTTCAGAATTTCATCCTAAAATTAAGTGAAAACAAAAAGATTCGTGATAAATTTGGAACTTGACGTTAAAAACAAGCTTATAACTATAAATTTGTTGATTCAAATGTCGTAATCGCAAAGATACTTGTCTCCGATTATACCTCCTATACGTTCTTAAGTAAAACTGGATATTGAATAATTATAGAAAATAATTTTCGTCGATTAAATAATTCTTATAAATGTATTTCAGTTACTTTCGAAAGATCTTCTCTTAAAATCTCATACGAATATTGGCAAGAAGTTTCGCGTACGGAAGATAGAGACAGCCCAGTTTCATTTACGTGTTTTACATTCAGTCGGTGTAGTCGCGTGAAACGAGAACGCGAAACCCAATCGAGTAGTAAGACATCAATTTGTACCTCTCTGATGTTTCGTATCGTTCTTTATACTCTCATCGAATACTAATATCCGGTAGGAATCCTAAGCACCATAAATTTCTACTAGCATCTAAACCCTTTCGAATCGAGGTAATAACTTTTCTCGATAAATACGTTTTGCGCCGCGGAATTGTTCCCAGTGCACTACACGTACGGAATCAAAGCGAATCGAATTTCTTGTTTTCTTCGTGGCAACACGACCGTGATACGTTCTCCAAACTGCTTGCACATTTATTTACTTTTAAATCCGGGTACTAGTTAATTTCGTAAAACGTGAAGTTTATTTACTTTGGTCCTTGGTATCTGCTATCGATATTGTATGTACATGCCCACATTCTACGAAATTTCTTGTTTTTCGTTTTAACCAGGGACACATATGGTTAGTTCAATTGTATATGCAATTACTTAATCAGAAATTTAATCAATCGATTTTGTAAAAGAAATGAGTTTCTAGCCACTTACTCTACTTTTTAGTAATAATCGGTGTTATTAAAGTTGTTCTTTTATTTATGCGACTAGCGATTAATAAATGATTATCAAGTTATCTGTACACGACGAGTTATTAAGATATTAACCATTTGCACTCGAGAGGTGACTCTCAGTCATCGCAAGGTTTTCTTTAGGTTTAATTTCTTTGGAACTCGAAGTGATTCTCAAATCTCGAAACAGAGATCTCATTTTCGAAGTCGATATAATCTTAGCATTCGTGGCAATAGAATGCTAAGAAAGCATCTCGAGTTGCTGGTAGATACCAGAAAAAAAGGGCCTCGAGTGCAAAGGGTTAAATCAATCTTTAGATATCCACAGATCAATTGATTCAAGTCACACTTTCTCGGCTAAATACGTAAAGTTTACGCATAGTTGGCGATTGAAGCTTAAGAAATAGGGAACGTTCGTACCTTCTGCGATGATGACGACGATGACGCCGTTTCGATACGTTTTGGGTAGTGCGCTCCGGTTGAACGGTGAACATTTCCTCTACGTTCTCTATATTCGCATATTTCATTTGATTGGTGTTCTCGGTGGTCGTGGTAGTCGCGCTCGACTCTTGGGACGTTCTTGAAGGAGTGTTCATCGATTTCGTTTCATCCACGTTGGACTCTGTGTGGGTGATTTGATGACTTTGCTTTCGAACAGAATGTCGTTTTTTTGTCGATTGTGTTGTCGACTCCAATCTAAATATAAATGTCCAATCTAAATAAAATTGTTGCTTCCTGAGCTCAAATTTAAAAAAAACTTTGTAATAGAAAAAAAAAGAACACGAATAAAGCATTCGACAAAATTAACATCTCCGTACGTCATACTTCCGATAACGAATGATAAACCGATCGCTGAGAGAATAATTAAAAAATGAATTCTTTTCAAATTGAAATATACAGGGTGTCCGAAAAGTCGGGGAGGAGCCGGAAATTGAGGGTAGCCGAGACGATTCCGAACAACAATTTCCTTTGCAAAAATGTCGGATGGGGCTTCGTTAAGGAGATATTAAGAGAAAACCCCGACCAATCGGAGCGCGTAGCCTTCGCTACCGCGTCCGCTCCAACGGTCTACGCGCGCTCCGATTGGTCGGGGTTTTCGCTTAATATCTCCTTAACGAAGCCCCATCCGACATTTTCGCAAAGGAAATTGTTGCTCGGAATCGTCTCAGCTACCCCTCCGTTTCCGGCTCCTCCCCGACTTTTGGGACACCCTGTAGAATTCGAAACACGCCACGTGCAACACTTCACGATGGAAAAGCTTCACGCGTCGTAAACAAATTTTCAACGATCTTTGTGCCCTTTAGAAAATCTGACAAAAGGGACACACGATTCGGAAACGAGTAATTACTTTGCAGTCGGATAAAGACGGATACGAACGCGACGACCTAGAAGTCGGCGGGACGCGCTTCAGAAAATCTTTCCTACGTCCACGAGGTGAAAAACCGCGTTATTTTTGCCATTTTAATTGCTTTCTCGGGTGTTTCCTTTTTGAATTTCGCCACTCGAAGCGGCACGCCACGCGGAATATCTCTTCAAGGAGTGAAATCTCTTATGCTCGCATCGCTGGCATACGCGTACGCGCGCGTAATTCTCGCATAAAACCAGAGATGGGCAGAATTTGTATCTAAATGCAAATTTCGCACGACGAGCAAAAGGTAAACGACTTTTAATTATTGATAAGAAGCGGTTCACTGGCGACTTTTCAACTTGATACGTAAGGTGATTATTAAGATTGAATTTTCATTTATTTTTTTTTTTTTTTTTTTTTTTAGACAAGACTTTCAGATAAATCTAAATTCAAACGTGTGTCTATCGTATCTATGTGTAAATATTGATCGAAATTGTACGGCACGTTGAACAAATAAAAATTCGTCCCGAATATATTCTTGTACGGAGCAGATCTGATTTTTGCAATATTAAAAATTATAGATCAATTTTTATTTTGCAAATACTACTTCGAGGTCACGTTTTTAAAAATCCGAGAAAATTATCGTTGCATTCCTTGAAGTTTTTTTTCTACAAAGTGGCCAAGTTTCATTCTGGTGTTCTTTCGATTAGTTCGCCATTATAGTCGGCTAACCGGACGTATATTGCTCTACACCTATTAATAAACGAAATCCACGAAATTTTGAAGTTTTTCATAATGTCTAAACGCTGCCATTTATGTTCGTAGAAAAATGTGGATAATCCAATCTTAGCCAATGATACTTCCTTAGACTTATTCTCCATTAAAATATCTTGTCATAACACGGAAACAATTTCTGAGAAATTAACTATCACTTTTGTTGCAAATCGGGTTCTGTGCACCGATTCCGCTATATTACACATCCAATAAACGTATCGATCAACCAAATCGTGTTCAATCGTTTACATAGTTGAACAGATTTCATAATCGATGTTCTCGAAAACAAAGCCATGGACGAAACACGTCATACTAAATTTTTGTCTTATTTTCTCACATAGAATCATACCCTGGCCGTGTGTACTACGAATTCCACCCGAGCCTGTACGTATTGGATTGACCAGAAAGTTCGTGCCAATTTTTAATAAGTTTATCGAATTATGTAAATACTATTTCATTCCACAACCTTTCCACGTTTTAAGGAATGTACGCGTGTTATTTGTTCTCAACCATTCTGATATATTCAGACCTGTATCACCTACCAAAAATCGGCACAGACTTTTCAGACAATCTTATACTGGAAAATATTCTGTGCGTTTCCATTCCTTGTTAGTCAACGACAATGACACACCTGGCTTGTTTTCGAACCCCAGAATCCTCGTTAATCAAAAATGCAAAGAAGCGAATTTACTATCGTTTCGAAGTGAAACGTACCATCGATGCGATGTTTTCGTTCGTTATCCGTTATTTGAATAAAACTTTACCTATTCCTGGTTGAAAGTTTCGAGTTGGTCTACCTGAATTCGAAGCCCTCGTCCCTGACGTCGGGCCCGGCGTCGTTCCTCGCGTTAAAACTGAATTCACCACCGAGCTCGCCGTCCATGCTGTATTGATTCCGGTCCACCATAATTGGTTCGGATTTCTCTTGAGAAGCCGCGATCTCCTCGTTCTCCTGATGTGCCTCGTTACCGCCGTGCTCATTTTTAAATTGAAGGATCTCTGAAACGACACCTGTCGCTAGCACGCCGACGAAAACGCGTTTTCTTTCTATCTTTTTCCCTTTGTCGCGAGACCGCGGGGAAAGTATTTACCTGTGAGACCCTCCTCTTCGACCTGGAGACCCTCTTTCAAGACTTCGTCCCGGTACTTCTCCAGCTCCTCGAGGTAACTCTTGTTGAGCTTTTGCTGTCGCCATTCTGTCTCGTACTTGATATTCGGCAGGGCGATGTCGCCGAGAAAACCACCTGAAAGCACACGATATTAGAAAACCTCGGTGAGATCGGTCTTTCTTTCCCTTCTTCTTGGGTTATCATATTCAACGCGGTGCTACTGGCTTCTCTCAAGTGTCAGTTGCAAGTAAACGCGAACGGGGTTACGGGCGAAACTTTCTAGACTACGAGTGGCTCTGATGCCCATTGTTCCGTAATGGCGGCGTGATCCTTCAAATTAGTTCGCATTTTTGCCACTGTTTTCACGCACTTTTTCGTAAGATTACTCGTAAGTTATAACTATAACGAACTCGTTGAATAGTATCATTGTGTACTGTATATTTATTTAGTGTATTATTTGCTGCATGCCTTGCACGTGTAGCGCGCCATTAAGATACATTCACGACTTATTACTGGCGTTTAACAGAATAATCGGAGTGTGCCTACGGCTTATTCTGTCTTATTTAAAAAAAATGCCAATGCTCTTGAATTTCTTAGGGAAGTAAACGTCAGAAATACAGTGTTGTTAGGCCCGAAGAATATTTTCTTAATTTATATATAATCCTAACGTACATGTATTAACGAATTTTCAGCTGCTCTCGCAACTACGAAAGGTTGTCATGGCAAATGTTGGCATATCTTACTGCATAGAAGAAAATATGACACCGACTTGCTGGTGTTTATGTCCCTAAGAAAGTCAAGTGCATATATATATATGTAAAAGATTCTTTAAAATTTGCAACTGCTCAACAAGCGAATTATTCAGGTGACCTGTTTAAAATGCACCACCCTGTATGTACCTTGTTGTATACAAGGTTGAAATAACTTCCTAACGAACAAGTTTGGGGCATAAGTATGCAAGTACTTTTATGTACAGCGCAAGAAACTGCATCGACCTGTGTCGTCAAAAATATAGGTTTCCATTTTTAAAAAAAATGCAGTTGCAGAGAGAGAGAGAGAGAGAGAGAGAGAGAGAGAGAGAGAGA
>NW_026534341.1:3254965-3269383 GCF_026225885.1 Hylaeus anthracinus | reverse complement strand
GAGAGAGAGAGAGAGAGAGAGAGAGAGAGAGAGAGAGAGAGAGAGAGAGAGAGAGAGAGAGAGAGAGAGAGAGAGAGAGAGAGAGAGAGAGAGAGAGAGAGAGAGAGAGAGAGAGAGAGAGAGAGCTCCTTCCAGCGGTGTTGTGTTTCCCATTACATACTTCGCTGCGTCCGCAAGGAAAAATCCATGCTTCTCGAACCATTTCAATTCCTTCCTTTCTTTAATTCGTGGCCGTGACGACACGGGGTCGAATCTCGCGGATCCCTCGTCGGGCGCGAATGTTTACGGCTCCGTGCAGTGGCCAGCCGCGTGCACGGGATTCGGACTTTCCTCTGATCGCCCGTCCAGATGTTCTCCGTATTGATAAACACCAACAACCGGATAACGAATTCCCGAGACGCTGGTGTCGACCGACGCACCACGTTAACGGACCCACGGCTATCGGCGACCATAAATCACCGGGGGCCGTGTTATCGGGCGAAAAGTGTGTTTGCTCGGGCCGCAGTTGTTGCGACCGATGTAAACAGGCCTCGGTCGTTATCGCGTTTGCCGAACCGGGAGAGCGCGTCGACGTTGACGAGAAAAGGGAAACGGTGGAACGGAGTACAGATCGAAGGAAACGGCGTGAAATGTCAGGTCGGAGAGGAAAGAGGCGACGGTAGACATTGTCGAAAGTCTGATAATCGGATTAAGGACACGAGCCGTGGCTCTCTGACGCTTTGACACGGTTTTCCGGGCGCGTAAAGGGAAAAGATCTCGTTACGCGGGACAAAGACCGGCTCGTTAGAGGAGTGCCGCGACAAGGAACGAGCAACGGGGCAAGAAAAAGCGATTATCCGATTCCGCGTCGACCACCCATTCGACTTCTTGACGGCAGGGCCAAGGTGCTCGAACCGCCGACACAGGAGATAATTAGATCGTCGGAGCGACGGAGGGGGTCACGTCGACGTTGCTCTTCTCGATGTTGATTCATTCGAGTCCACCGGATCCATTTCGGGGAGGGCAGTCCCCCGTTTGAATTCGCTTCGACGCGAGACTAGAAGTAAATAAGGGAACCCGGTATAGCCTCTGTACAGGATGCTTCACGAAACCTGGCCCTGGCTAACAAAGTACTGAACATTCACTGGTCCAACTACGAAGATGACGTTTACCTAAACAATTATCCCCTGTGCCAAATATGGTCTCTTATAACCTCGATGCAACCTTGCAGCAAATGATTTTTAAAAAAATACGTTGTTCGATAAAGTTCTTGTCTCCCGTGAAAACACAGAAAGAAGTGTACTTGTTTTGTAAGACCAAGTCTAGTTCAATTTCATTGTTATATGTTTGCTATTAATATTACGATTACGACAAACTCTGACTACTTTACTCCAACGATTAATTTAATTATTTATCTTCACGTTTCGAAGAACAAAATAAGATTCTTCTTTAGGATAAATTAATTTTAATACGTTCTATGATTGTCTAGCCAACCATCTAAATAGTCTGTAATAAAACATGAAAACACAGAAGGAAAACGCAATCACTTTTGGACCAACAAATTAACGACGAAGTATCTACGACGACTCCTGTCTGTGTCCTTCTTTAACAACAATATGCAACTACAGTTTTCGTCGGTACGCAGAAGCGTGCAACACAAACACGGAAATATACGGAATGTACATTACATAATGCTCTCGTTCTCTGTCTGTAATAGTTCCAAAGCCGTATCTCAGTCGCATGGGATGCCTTACACGTCGAGCTTCCGACGCGATCGTTTCAGAAATTGCAGGACAATGCATGGTCAATCCATGCAACACGCAAACAGCGTTCAGCGATATGGTGCATTGATGCATACGCGACTGCTAATGGGAGACTATTCGCACACCTACTATGAACCAATACAATAACTCAAAGCGGCTGAATTTCAGAAACCATAGGTTCGCAAATCCTCGCGCGTCGAGATTGTTCTCTCGGTTCTGAAACGTGGAATTCGGATGTAGAGAACGTTGCTCGAAAGTTGTCTTGTCTGGTGAAAAGAAACGTACAGGATGTCCTATTTAAGTTGTTATTGTACAAAATCTCGAAGACATGTGATCCAAAAAAAAATAAAAAAATAAAAAAAAAACAAATTGACACGTGTTTTTAGTGTCTCGAGTGAGGAGTCAGACGAAACTACTTGTTTCTTAACGCGCGAGGTTTTTCTATTGTCACGAATGCTAAGCTTGGATTAACTTCGAAAGACCCTTATCCTTAATTGAGAGATCCTTAATTTGAGAGTTGAGAATCAGGTCACCTTTGCCTCAACGAAGATCATTTTACCGGCAGTTCGAGTTCCAAAGAAGTTAAACCTAAAGAATACCTAGCGGTGACTGGAAGTCATCTCTGGAGTGCGAACTTGCGAATGGTTAATAAACTACAATTTCACACAAAACTTTTAGGGAAACTAATTAGTCCACGAATACATTTTACACCCCACTGTGTCTCTCTTTATAACGAGACAAGAGTCTTTGTACCTATCGCCACTATTTACCATACATCAGTCCAATCGAATCGATAAACTGACTACTTTTTTCGCACCGTGACTACAAAATCGTTCCTCTGTGTCCAGGTTTAATAAAACCCTTAATAATATCCCCTTTATTGGCGGGAGGAGCTTCGCTGTGTCGCTTCTCTAGTAATTCGGCAAAGTGGCTTAAACGCGTTCGAAACCCGCGAAATGTTCGAGGTCGTTTCGCGGGATTGTTTGCATATTCAAAAATCTCCACGCGAAATTGTTCGCAAATTCCTTTCGGCACATGGCGCCCAACGGTCTGGCATATTAGCAGAATTTCGCGTCGCGGATGTTCGATGGCACTCGACAACGATTCGTGTCAACGACGCGACGCCGTTGTTACTCCGATTCGAGTGGCTTCGCTCTCGATCACAAATTCGGTGTGCCGATGTAACGTTCGCGGTGGACAACTTTTGTAATAGACAATTTCGCGGCCGAACGCGAACTACGAAACCCGTGTTTACGAGGTACATGTTTACGTTGGCCACGTTGTTTTTAATCCAGAGCGAACGAGAGGTTCTTAATGTAATTGAGATCCAGAAATTGAGTAGCAGCTGCGCGATATTAATCCTTTGACTGCTGTACGATTTTCGCTGAAAATTCTGAGAGGCGTGGTGGTGCGAATTTAAAAAAAATATCAGCTCATAGGAGACGATAAGACGGAACATTTTTATATTTATAGTTTATTCATTGGGACGTTTAGTTTCGAAAATAAAAATTCACAACTTAAAGGAGATCTTTATTCTGAGATCTCGCAGCGATCCTGTTGTTATTATCTTGAAGATAGAAAACAACAGTCGAACATTCGAATTAGAAAGAAATATCACCTTATAGAGAATGACAAAACGAAACTTTTTTATGTAATTTTATATTTTTTATATTTTATATTATATTTTTTATATAAATCCAATTCCAATGGTAAACTCAAGCTTGACTTTACAATCATGGTAACGTACGTTTTCAAAATTAGTTAGAACGTCCAGAATACCAAAACACATTGCTACAGCAGTAACTTTACTGTTTGCTACAAATTGTTTGCCCTTTATTGCAAAAACATTCGTTGTAAAATGGTTAAAGTATGCGAGGATTATACGTGACACTAATCGTAAGCAAAGTTTACTAGATGGTTACCAAAACACGTATTATGTAGCCATGCCGTAATATATTCTACCTACATCGTGTACCTCAAACAAGTCTGTACGTTGTTTGAGCAGCTGTAGTTCTATACATGTTGTGACGCGCCTATACATGTTATGGAATCGCCTACAGCAAAGATATCGAGATAATACTTTGAGAATAAAGATCAATTTTCGTCATCGGTGACTCTGGAAGGCGGAACAATAAATTAAAGGGTAAGACCACTCCAGAAAATTAAAAAAAAAAAAAAAAATGGATTTTTTTGTTCGTTAATATGTTGTCTTGAAGCTTCAAGGCGGTTCTTTCTCAACTGTGCTAATCAAAACAAAACTCACGTACAAAAAGTATTAACAACGATATATTTTCTATAATAAGATTCTTAAATTATTATTTGATTATGATTTTTAATTAAAAAAAAAAAAAAAGAAGCGTTTCATACAATTACAGTTGCAATTAGTTTTACAAGTATTATTATATCGTAAAAAAAATTTTTTGTTCTTACGCATTAGTATGCATTTAATGAAATATACCACACTTGAATTTTTCACTGTTTTCAATAAATTTCAGTAAAAATTTCTTCTATTAGAAAAGCATCGATATTGGAAACGAAAATAAAACGTATTTATTCGGATTCAAGGACCAACGTTATCGTTGATTTTTGTAAGAGTTTGTTTAAACCTTGCGAAAATACTGAAATTTTATTCTAGAAAAAATTCAAGATCCCAAGAACAAATGAATTTATACTTTCTACTAATTATCAGCAAAAATAAATAAAGGAATGAAATTCAGTAAATATTAATGCGAGTAATACCATTGAAATAAAAGGTTTTCCATTTACCTGAAACTATGAATTAGAGTGGATTTGGTAAAAAAAATTAGTGACTTAAGAAAACTGAAAGAGAAAAAAGTTAATAAATTCTATGTAATATATTATACATATATATATACAATAATATCTGTATTATATATTAATGATTATAACAAGTTAATATAACCACGTGTAGTTTGTGCGTATCATTAACTTTGTCTCGTAACGAAAAAATGTTCATATTTATTTTGATAAAATTTTCAACGTTCTTCATCGTCTATTTAAGTTAGCTTTCCTTATTAGATTTCATATTTCTCTTTTTCACGGCCACGGATGCGTGCGTTACATGCATCTCTGAAATGATCGAGTACCTACATTTAACGTTCAACGGATTTCAACGGGGTATGTACGCTACACGATCCTGCAAAATCAACAGACTGGGTCCGTTTCTTGCGAGCTGGTATCACGGTTGATCGTGTGTAGCGAAAAATCGTTGGCCGTAATGTGCGAGAATCAACTGAACCGAATAAATCGAGGCGCGTGTTCACGAGTCGCTGGCCCCCGGAGCACTATAGTTCGGTATTTACGATTCATTCGGAATTCATCGTCGCGAATTCAACGATTGCGACCTCGTTAACAGAACGGTGAGATATCGACGTCGAGGCAGCCCGGTGGACGGGATCGTGTCCGGTAATTTCCACATCGACAAATTATTCGGCACTGTTAATGGGACACGCGCCGACATTACACCCAGTGTCCGAGACGAATCAGCGCGCGGTCCACGAGTGGATTAATTAAAGGAAATCGATCCAGTACGTCGGTAAGATACGGCCTGACCACGGCGGAGCTTTACGTTTCCGCTGGAAACTTTTCTCCTCGTCTAACTTTTAAGCTTCGCGCGACGAAACTGCATTCGAGATGTATCACTGCGCTAATTACTGGCACGGTATTAATTCGAACAGCGTCTACTGTTACGATAAATACTGTGTAAATAAACGTTGAACACTTTAAACAAACTTTAAACAACGGAATACGGTGTCGTGTTTGTTATGTTTTCAAATTTAAGGTACACTGTGTCACTTAATGCAGGATTGTTTATAAAATGATAAAGAAGATAGGCAAGAAATACAAGTTTGCTTTTAATGAGCAGAAAAGAAATATTGCCTCACCCAGCATCGAATAAATACACGAAACCCTCTCAGACAGTGTAATACAAATACTACGGTACAATACAATACTATACAAATACTACACCAAACCTAGTCAGACAGTATTTCCGTGTAGACAGTATACGCATTATCTGTAAGCAATATCGCCAGCCCACGCATCCAAAATAAATACAACAAACACTGTCAGACGGTACTTTCACGTAGACAGTATACACGTATGCATTAACAGCATTCGTACGGCGAAACTTTTTTTTTTTTTTGAAAATTGTTAGAGGAGAAATTCAAACGCGACAAGACTTTAGTATCAACAAGTTGTCCAATCGCCTCCATTGTCTGGCTTTTCAGGTTCTTCTGTTCGAGTGACTTTAGAATTTCCAACGAAGATCGTTGCAGTCGAAGAACGAATAAACTCAGAGCCAAAAAAATAAAATCATAATTTTAGCGATAAAAGAATGTTAAATGAACGTCTACCACAATGGAACTCTAGCTTCTGGGTGTCAATGTTTCGACAAAATGTACGATTCTCGTAAAATTTATCTGTCGTACAGACGCGAGATCAATTTAACAATACGTGTGCTTTCGATACGTGTTCCAGGTGGTCTGGATTTGGTCGTATTCTTTTTTGTACTCTGCGGTAGAATTATTTTTTCATCCGCGTCGTCCCAATGTTGGCTTACGTTCAATTGCACGATGTACGGGATTTTGTATTGACCTAGATATTAGGTACGATCAATGTATTTACCGAGCTGCGTAATCCTTATGTTATGCAACGTACCACGTGCCAGCTATGAATGCTTACAAATCCGTTAACTTTTACTTGGATTTCGTGTTTCTCGTGAAAATACATTCGAGGTATCCGACACATGATTTCTGATTGCTTTTGTACGTTGCGAAAAATATTTTTCAAAGACTCCGATAATTTATAACTCAATTGTAGGGATACTTGGTGAATGGTAAATGACGCTAACGACGAAAAAAATATACTAATTTTAAGAAAATTTTCAGAAAATTTAAGAAACGAGTTCGAGGTGCTCAATACGTTTAATTTATTTTTATCTAAAAGCTTCTTTTATACTCGAAAGGAAACATCTGTGAGCGCGTTACACCCCGATTTTGATCAAACTTGGTACGCTTGTTTGTGGGACCTTGTTAGTGTTGCATGCACGCGCATAAAGAAATGTTTAACAAGAATAATGATTGTAATTGAAATTTTCTGAAACAACAGCGAAGAAGGATATCTAGGAAGGCAATAAAAGTCAACTCAATAAAAGTGTCAAATTCAATCATCAATTACGTAAGGTGCGACCTATTATCTTTGACTTCGCTATCACTAGACGAGTCCATCGACGTTCGGGATAAGGTACGCGATAAATTATTAGGAATTTTTGCAATCTACGACACCAATTGCTCACGCAGCGGCGCATTCGGACGTCCGGATCGGTTAATTAATTAGGCGTGCGCACGCACAGAACAGTGGCTCCGTCGAACAGGGTCGAAATCGACAGATTCACGGCGATATACTCGTAAATACGTCCTCCTGACAACGAGTATTAGGAACGCAGGTATTAGTCAACGGACCGTGCACGGATTTCCTTCCCCTGCGTGTTTGTGATTCATTAATTTATGGTGTTTCGCGATCGTTCGCCAAACCTGCGAGCGTGTCAGCCATTTCCTCGCGCGTTAGGGTTACGAACCCTTTCTACGATTTATGCACTCCATTTAAGGTGGTACAATATATTTCTACATTTCGTTTATTCAATTTAACCGTACGTATTTTGTAAGACCAAGTCTGGTTTAATTTCATTTGTTATTACACGTTTGCTACTAATATCACGATTATGGCAAACCCTGATTACTTTACTAAGATTAATAAGATTCTTCTTTAGGATGAATTAATTTTAATACGTTCTATGATTGTTTATCCAAACATCTAAATAGTCTAAAATAAAACATATTAAAGTTTCTAAAACTTAAGTATGAATATACTACGTACTGTATACATACTCTAAATTAATTCAGTATTAAGCATCTATGTGTATAACTTAATAAGATTCTTCTTTAGGATAAATTAATTTTAATACGTTCTATGATTGTTTATCCAAACATCTAAATAGTCTAAAATAAAACATATTAAATTTTCTAAAACTTAAGTATGAATATACTACATACCGTATACATACTCTAAATTAATTCAGTATTAAGCATCTATGTGTATAACTTAATTGTAAACATTAAGTTATGATACTAATTTAACCTCTTCACGTCCTTGGCCATATATATATATATATACGTTTAGTTTAAATTATAATTACTATCAATAATACAAAACATTAAAAAAAAAAATTGATAATAACTTCTTCACTACAAAATACCTAAACAAGGCGAGTAAAAATGTTATGGTTTATTAAGTGTTATGTTACCGATAACGTTGTTTCCGATGTACAATTAGAGATATAAGAAAAGCGTGAAGAAAAATCAACCCTGAAGAGGTTACTTGGTCGGTCTTTTTTAAGCGCGTAACTGTACCCCATGCTCTAACTTCCCAGTCATTATTTTTTAAAACGGTGTCTGGTACACACCTTTCGTATGGCTTTTCATTAGGTCGATACACGAGACGTCAATGTTATAATTATCGTCGCGAGACGGTGGAAAATACGACGTCGTCGTGTCGGATTATTATGTTTGTCCCTTAGTTTTCCAAGTCCGGAACTTTTCTCGCGGTAACATTTAATATTTAAATGAAATTTCTTCCCGGTTCTACGTCCAACTGAAGTTTGTATTAGATTCCGCGAGTAAGACTTCGCGGTGTTTATCTTCGTGCACTCATTGTCAGAGTTTCTCCTTAATTTCGCCATCAGATTTGTGGCAACTTTTCTCATGGCATTCGTGAAAGTTCATTTCCCATTTTCTGCGTTTTATTACTCCCGCGAGTAATATTTCCTCGCAGCGGTGGGACAAATAATCAATGTAGAATAAATTGAATTCATCATGGATATTTAAAAAAAAAAAAAAGAAAAAAAAACAAATACGAAGATGTTCCCTGCAGGAATAATACAAAATTTTATGTACATTCGTAGCAGTGTGACAAAATGAAAAAGTATAAAACGAAATTGTTCTTTTTTATAAAAATATTCCACTAATTAAATAAAAGCCACGCTAGTGCTTTAAATTAGAAGAAATTTAAACAGAAAAGGTTTAATTTTTACTCGAAGTAGATACATTTTTGTATCGATCTATTTGCCGATAACTATGAAGTTGCAATCGAAGATGATTAGAGAACAACGAATTCAATTTTCCATAGGATCACGCGAACAGATTCGGTACACAGAAACTCCTGTATGAATTTTGCCATAGAACACGCGCGCGGGCGCACGATCACAGTCGTTTACAAACCGCATAATGCCAAACCCCTGTTCGCTTCGAATCGGTGATTTCGTGCCATTCAGACCATAGATTCGCCGGAATATTCGATGCCCGGCTAAAATCCCATCGATTCGAGACCTCGCTTTAATGAACTGAAACGATTAACTCCACTTACCACAGGCAATTCTCAGTCAACACGATCGTAATTTTCACGTTCTCCCTTCCAGTAATCTCTACTAATTTCTGTAAAAGCGCGTCCACCAGCTAATCAGTGTGAAAATTTACGGTTGAATATCGCTAGAATGCTTCCTGTCTCAACGGTCTTGGAACATCAAGAAACGAACTATGAAATCGCTTTACTTTTATTATTTTCAGTTGGAATTTAAGCGATTCCGAAGAATTCTGTGCGAACAGAATTGAATTTGGACCACTGGAAGTGGTGAAAAAAAGTTCGGCGACGCGATAAAAGTGAAACAAACAAAATTACGATAGAATTGAACAAAATATAAGGAAATACAACCGACAACTTTTTCGGAGAGAAAACAATGACAGTCAAATTTGCGGGAGACCGGAGACCGCGGTTACTTTGGTTACAGAGATAGAGTATTGTTTTCTAAGGTAAAGAAGACAGTAAATTACCAAAAAAAAAATACATAGATCTCGAAATATAATACATAGAATAAAAAAAAATCCTCAAAAGGAAGAAAAACATTCATGTGAAAATGTCGACGCTCGATAGTTTTCTCTCAATTTTAAAGATTTCAATGTAGGTAATAGTTGAAGCCGAAAGTAATGGGACAAAAATTGTATCGAAACAGCGATTCTTATATAACTTTTCTAGTCAGATTTATTAAGATCGTTTGCTCGTTTCGCTGAGTAGGATACGTGCCTGAATTTCGACCCGAACATATTCAACGCCCTGTGCAGCCAAACTCGAGGTCGCCACCTCGATGTCGAAACTTCTTTATTAAAGGCATTTGCGGGGCTTCACCTGCACCGGTCAACAGTTTTTCAAACCCTCGCTCTTGATCCTCTGGAAATTAACCGGCACCCTCTTAACAAGTTTCCTACAAATTAGCTATCAGCACTTCTCTCGCCAATTTACAAATGGCTCGCATCGCTTCTCCTGTTCTCTCCAACGATATTTTTCGCAGATATCGTTAATAAATAAAATAAAGTAAAGTTTATATATATTTAATTCGTTTAAATTACACGCGTTTCATTTCTGTAAGTGAACTTGCGTGTACATGCAAAGTCACCATGGACGGTGTCCCGTGGAAATAAGAAAGAAATGTCGTTTGAAACATCGGAAGATAACGTTAAACAAAGGCGCGAAATTGCAAATTTGAAGTTTCCGCGGATTTTCCCATCTTTTATATCTTTATATCTCAAACTTTTTTCGATTCATCGAAAGATAACTAAAATTTATACACCGTATTGAGAAGGGAATTACGACAGTGAATCCAAAGATATTTTACTTTGTTCTCGTGGAAAGTTTATGTTTATAACATCTACTTTCGTGGTAAAACGATTCACATATGAATCTATTGCGAATAAACTTTCTGTGACACAATAAACACGCGCCACTTTTCGCGATACCGAGGAACGTGAAATTTCGTCAACTTCGAACCTCTGTACATCAGTAACCGATTACTATATTTTTTAAATTTCAAACGACACTTAATGCACTCGTATGTATACAACACACGCACAATATTGAAAAAAGTGCGATGTCCTCTCAGAAGAGACATCCGAGTGCAAACCGTTGACTTTCAGTCTTTCTAGATGTCCGTAAAACCTTCAGCCTCGAGCCAGTGAAATATCTTCTCTTTCGTCATTGGATAATACACCGTACCTTACCGATACTTGACAGGTCCATAACGATGATTAGATAATATTGACTCCGCCAAGGCGAACGTGTTGCGTCGTAGCGGATATCGGCGAGGAAATCGCGAATCGATCGTAGCGGGTCGAATCGAAGCGTTCCTCTATCCGATCGACTTTTCCTATATTTTTTGATCAACGCTGCAACCGATAGCCTCTCGACCTCTGACATTGCCGTGACAACTCGTATGGATTTCGTTTCGGCTCCGTTCTCGAGGAAATGGCGAGCCGACGTCTCGCTATTTATTCGCTGCTACGTTTGCGAACTGTCGAAGAAGTTTCCACGATGGTAAAGGAGCGAGGACTTTCGCCATCCCGAGCGTGAACCTGTTTTCGTGTCTCGCGGAATATGAGCCTGACGTTGAATAATGCATCCGCGGCTTGGCTTCTTCGCCATGAATTATCCAAGTCTGCCGCGTTCCGCGCGGACGCGATTCAATCGTCTTTTAATTGTATTCTGTTCGATAACACTTTGATGGGGTATGGATATTTTAACGTATTCCGAGAATTTCTTGAGAAACAGTAGTATCTTTCCGTAGCTACTTTCAGTGTTACATTTATTTGCGAGGCTCTTTTTAACACACTCGCGACCGCTGACGCGAATTCACGTCACCTCGAATTCTATCCAAAATTATGAAAATCTTTTTATTTTATTCGCTACATATTTACAATATTGATATTTCGAAACACATTTTGTAATATTATCTTCGCCTCGATCCTTCAAATTCTATTTCTGGTTACGAAATTATTACGAAAGTCTTTCTATTTTGTACACTACATGTTTCAAAACAAATTTCATAATTTGTATCATTCTCCTAACGATAGAAACTCGCAATGTTCGATTTGATTATTTTCGTCGGTACTCGGTGTTAGAAACGTAAGTTATCCGCCGGTCGCGAATCGGTATCATTATTTATTTTAACCCTTTCAGGACAGGATTAAAAGTATTTTACTCGATACATTCTTATTTCTACAAATTATTTAAAAATATTACGAAGACCGAAAAGTAATGTCGCTTTTACGTTAAATTCAAACTTTCCAATAAATTTCGATCTGTAATTCGTTATATAATCGCCCTCATCGTTAGCAGCCTTTTGTCACCTAGTGTGCAAACTTTCAATGCCAGAAAAATCAATGAGCTGATAAATGATAAACAAATATTTAAGATGGCAAAAACGACGTTACTTTCCAGTCCACCTAGAATGACCTTCCCTCCTTCCTTTATTAACCTCTTCAGGGACGATTTTTTTTTTTTTTTTGTTATTACCAAATGTTTGTTCTTTCTATTGTTGACAGTAATAATACTCGTAAAAAACTAAACGTCCATATACGTGAAGAGATTAAGTGAATACGAATAAAAATCAGTGCTGTTAAGCAGTGGCATTCAGTGGATCTCAGTTTTATAAACCAGAAGTTCCAACATTTTTTCAATACAAGTTGAAGCTGAAAAAGGGGACAATGGTCGTGCTCTTTACTAAATACAATAACGCAGCGTTCACTGAAATCAGGCATTCACGGTCGTTCGTTCTCAATTCTATTTTCCATTCGAGTGGAAAATTCCCGATGGTCATTTCGGTCGGACGTGGAAGACGGGCATTCAACAGAATCAAAGTCAGGAAGCGGGCCGCCACGCAGAAGCTGCCCGGACGTGATGAAAACTTATCCCACGGGATTAGGTCGGCTTCTCACCTGGGATGAGATCCGAGTCGCGAATCAGGAAGACTGAAGTAAAAGGGACCGTCCGATGATCTTTGACAGTGGAATGTTTCTCTCTTTTCTTTTTGTCTCTTTTCTTTTTTCTTTTCTTTTCTTTTTTTTTTTTTTTTTATCTTCAAAGCAATCACAGAAACCATTTGTCGCGCGGCTCTCGTGCTCCTCCCCGAACGCTCCAAGGAAAATCCGTTACGAAAAATCTATTTCGCCAATCACTTTTTATGAGATCGGTTTTCAATCTGTGGATTGCGATCGAATCAATCGCGCGCAAAATGGTTTCGGGCCGTGTCGCTGGTGTCTTAACGAGACAGTGCGCTATGACGCTCGGAAAATATTATTAAAAAACATGTAGAAATTGTAAAATAGAATTGTCGTTCGATGAATTCAATTTAGGCTACTCTGTTCGTTGGAATTTCGCACACGAAATCTGTGTATAGAGCAAAAAGCGATAACCGAATAACGACAACTTTTATTAACTGTTTACGATTTAATTTCCAATAGCGCGTGCCACGAACAATAACGCGATCGGTCGCACGCCGGGACGTTCGCGGTTAAGCGTTTGAAGTAGTGCGAATCGCAGTCTGTGATTTGTGTGTGATACAATTAACTTTACATCGAGAAATGAATGAACAAGAATGATTCGTTGTCCCAGGGTGAGTAATACATTAATAACAGTTTTTATTTTTATTTCTAAATAAACAGATCTTTAAGAATACCATCGTCTTAATGAAATTTACATCTACGACAACGTCTCCGAGACGTTTCATTCAAAGGCACGGTGTGTTTACCACGTCCCGGACAGGACATTTTTTTCAATTTCTTAACACAGTGTTATAGAATGTTAGAAACCGTTAAATTTTGTGATTTCTTTCAGAGTTCTAAATCTCTAAATTTTATTTACTCGAGTCCCATAAACGTATATAGCGAAACTTTCCACATTGCAATTAATGCAAACGTTCCCGGCGCTCGAACGCGGCAGCGCACACCGGGAATTTTATCTTCTTAGCGCGAGGAAGCTTCAGGAACCGTACTGGCCAACGAAAGGGACCGCCGATCGCAAAGGGTATTTCCCGACACAGCTTCGCGGCGCTCTTTTCCGTTTGAAATGTTTGAATACAGGACGTACGGAATCATGTCGGGTCCCGTACCTTCCACTCTGATAGATGAAAGCGAAAAGAAAGAGGCGACGAAAAAGAGGTGAAAAACAGACCGTTCGAACGTATCGACAAGTCCGGCGGATTGCTCGGCGGATTGCTCGGCGGAAAAGCGATCCGGACAGAGAGGAAAACCCGAGCCGAAGCTCTCAATCTACAATTTTAGCATAGATTCTCCGATAGGCTGACTAGCGTCAGGTGAAGATGGTAGAAGAAGGATGGTAGATAAAGAATTTATTAGGTTATACAGAAAGGCTGTGCAGTTTTGTTCTTTTTGCATGGTAAACAATCGGTGCGTTTGAATCGAAGCCTGTACTGAATATTACGATATCTTGCTTTCTCAAAATTGATTAGATCGTACAGGAAGGGTTGCAGCCTTTTTCTTCCTGACAAACAATCGGTTTAATTTGAAGTCTCTACCGAATATTATAACATCTTGCCTTTTCAAAATTGATTAGATCGTACAGGAAGACTTTGCAGCTTTGTTTTCTTTTTTTCTGACAAACAGTCGGTTTGATTTGAAGTCTCTACCGAATATTATAATATCTTGCCTTCTCAAAATCGATTAGATCGTACAGGAAGGGTTGCAGCCTTGTTTTTTCCTGACAACCAATCGGTTTGATTCGAAGTCTCTACCGAATACTACAATATCTTGCT
>NW_026534341.1:3227672-3254955 GCF_026225885.1 Hylaeus anthracinus | reverse complement strand
CCTGACAAACAATCGGTTTGATTCGAAGTCTCTACCGAATACTACAACATCTTGCTTTCCCAAAATTTATGAAATTGTACAGGAAGGGTTTGCAGTCTTGTTTTCTTTCCCTGGCAAACAATCGGTACGTTTGATTTGTTTTGTGTGTTAACGGTGATCAAATAATCGTACATCTGCGGCCGAGGACATTTCGCGAAGCGCGGGTCGGCCCTCGGGCAGGAGTGAGTTTGACGCGGCTGAACGAAACGATAGAACGTAGGTTGTGAAGGCAGATAGGAAGGCGAGCATTTCGACGGGAGAAGGAACGGAAAGTTGACGTCAGTAGCGTACGCAAGCGTTTAATCCGACGCGATTGAAGCTCGCCGCGATGCGAGAGGCTTCTCCATTCGAATCGATACGACACACGCACAACGGGCTTCTATCTGTATAACACGCGGCAGTTCGCATTATCGTTGAATACCGACTAGAAAAAGTTTCAACAAGCCGCGCTTTTCCCCGCTGCGAGATCGGGAAAGATGAAGGTTCCGCGACCAAAGGATGAAAACCGGAAGTGTCGGTCTGGATGAGCGCTGCTCGAGCTTCGTTCGGTTACGAGACAAGAAGTCATTCTAGTTCTTAGTTCTTTTTGAGAATTTCTTTCTTTTAATCTATAAGGAATTTTTATTGCACACGTATTTATTCACATTTCAAGAACCTACATAATTTTTTGCGGGTGAAAACAATCGTAATTAAAGGTAGTACACGTGATATTCTACAGTCCCTCCTGAAAGAACCATGCCGCTCAACTTATCCGAAATGAAAAATGAAGAAACATCTTCATTAACCCATTGAACGACAACTACGAGATATCTCGCAGTTCAAATTCATTGCAATTACTCGAAAAATAAGCTCGTAGCCTTTCGAGTCACGAATCGTTGCAAGAGAAGATCGTTCGTTTTCTTTTTTAACCGACTTCGAAAAGGTGGAGGTTACTCGATTCGACATATATATTTCTTTTTTTTTATGTATGTTACTCGTAAAACAACTCGTAAAACAAGTTAATATCACCGTTTATTATCAAAATAATAACCTAGATTGCACATTTATATTAAATCGCGGCGCCCAAGGGAAAACTACTCCCTGCATACCTGTTGACGAGAACTCGGTCCGACCTTACGGTGCACCACGCAGGTAGCACCGCGTCGGGACGCCTATCCTGGCGGCACCGAGCATGTCTGACAGTCGAAGAGTCTGAGACCGAGTTCTACCGGAGTTCTACCCGTACAAATTACTAAAAATTCAGCACGAAACGTATCCGCCGTGTTCGATTCATTTTTATTCATTTTGACGTTTGGTTCTGCTAGCTTATTCTCAAGTTAGCAGCGTCACGATTTTTTGTTTGAAAACGGCAGGAGGTACACAAAATTACTGCTTGTGGTACAAATTAGTACGAAATAAGTACCAAATATTCCACCAAGTCCGATATGATTCCGATGATCTGGTCCTGTCATTTTAATAGAGGTTCATTTAGGGATATTCAATAATTGTGATTTCGTACAATGACTCTTCATTTTTCGGAGGGTCTTCTAACTTGGACTGGTTTATTCATTTTTCTGTCTGGCACCTCTGTCTGAACAGTGTTAGAATGAAATTATTATTATACAAATTATAAAGCGAAATGTACGGTTTTGTTGGGTTAAAGCCGGTGATCCTTTACGCAGCGGTAATGTAACTCAAGCTGTGATTTATGTACAAATATTCATCTTGTTTTGCGCTGGCAGAGAACGAGACAAAGGGAACGAGAGAGACAAAACTAAATGTTTCACTGTTAAGTAGGGTGGTTTACGAGTGAAATGTGTTTCTCGTGGTTCACCTAGAAATTCACGCGAGAAGAAATTCTTTTCTCGCGAATCTTTTGCGTAAGGGAACAAACATATTTCGTTGCATAACTTTGTTCGTTGATCTTCTAAAAAGTTCCTTTTGGAATGAAAATGTGTATATTTCTATTTAGAGACATAATTTTATCAGCAATCAAATTGATTTCAGCGTAGCTAGTACAACGAATTCAAGCAACAATTCCTTTTATTTTAGAATCTATCGGGAACAAATTGAATGTAATTATTTTAATTAAAAATACTTCTGCTTTGATACTTCAACGCTTACTGAATGAATTGTCGAAGTCAGTGAAGTATTCAATTATTAGCATTTCTGAGATACAACGTTTACTTTTATTTAAAAATATATCGCATAGCAGGTAATACCCCTAACTTGTGTCGATATCCTTTTGACTATCCTTTTTACTATCCTTTTGTCGATTGAACTTTCATTCGAATCATTTGAGTGCATTAATGGTTAATTGCACTGGTGACACTTTGATAGTTGACGAAGTAATATTTTTAATGGAGGTTATTTTGCTTTTGTACATGTGAAACATATACAATAAATCACACCTGTACACTCGCATAATTCGTCAAAGCAACGACAAGAAAGGACACTGGAGATTATAAAGGCAGATATATCCCAGGGACAAAATTTATCGGAGATTGAATCGAAGATACGATTGCTCCACGAACTATCGAAAGCTCTTCAATAGGAAAGCCCGGACGTTCTATCCAGCTAACCGGAAGTAGCTCTTGTCTGCCCGGCTCGGCAAAGTGTTCCTCCGTTTGTCTCTCTCTTTCTCGTAACGTCGATCCTCTTGCAAATGTCCTGGAAATGGAAGAGGAGGCTTCTGAGATCGATTCGGAGATTGGACCACTTCCGACCTTCCGTTTGGCTGTCAGCCACGATCCTGTGGTTGCACCGATCGCAGTTTCAATGTTATTTAACCTCCTTACACGTTTCAGCATTAATCGCAATGTAATTGGGAGGGATTACGCTCTCAGCGCAGAGTGCGCCCTAGAACGACGCTGGACCATGTAGCGAAAACAATACGAACGTTGTATCTTTGTGATTGGAGACATATTTTTTTTAATTAAGGGATTAGTCGCAGTCAGGATGAGGAAAAACGACATCTCTTTGTGATTTTTTTTTTTGTAGTTATTAAATAATAATTTGCACAAGTAACAATTAAGTGTATCATAAAGCACGTTTTGAAGAACTGAAAAACATTTTTCCGAAAAGAAAAACAAAGGTAGATTTCGAAGATAGATCGGTCTAGCGGGTCCCGAAGGATTTTGGAAAAAATTTATTTAAAACAAGATGGCGTACGTTTGAAGTCGATCTTCAATATTTTCACTAAAATTAAGCGATTCAATACAGGGTAAAAAAAAAAGTATACAAGAAAATAAAGAATCCTTCGATCTCACTTTCCGACATTACTTTCCAGTCCGTCTAATAAATTAGATAAAACAACGATCAGTTGAACAAAATACTAGCGTAGACACTCGTAAATTGTACCTATTAATAACTACTAATAATTCTCTACTATTTTCTCTATTCCTTTAATGTTCCATTTGTTACTATCACGTTAGAAATTTATCATTGAGAGTTTTCATCCGAAGGGATGAAAATTTTCTTGGCGGAACGTATCTGGAAAAATTCTTTTCTTTCGAGGGAAACATCCCAACGTTGGCTGCGATTAAAGACTGTTGTCTTTTCATTTCGCGTAAAAAATTGTCGGCGGGTTCGCGAAAGAGGAGAATTAATAAAATCGTGTCTTCCTTTTCAAGGCAGTCGGTAGTTAATGGTAGAACGAAAATCTCCTGCCAGATAGCGGGCGTAATCTTGCTGTCCCAAGAACTTTCATCGAGGAAATGGGAATCGACGATAATCTTTCGGTATCATCAAGTGAATTGCAGCTGTCTCTGACAAGAGCTTTCAAAGAATCATCCGTAACGACCGGCTCTTCCTGTTTTCCGTTTTCACTTGCTGCGGACCGTCCGGCTTTTAAAAGGTTTTGTTTATCGGACGCGGCGGCTCGTTCGATCCTTTGGTTTCGTTAAATAACATGTTATTATTTATGAGATATATCTAAGCATGGGTAATTCGATAAATAGATCAAAAATCGATAGAGATGGTAGTATTCAGAGAACGATTACGGTGTGACCATCGTTTCCTTGTGTTTAATTGTTATATTTAATTGTATGTATTCCGAGACCAACGAGCGAAAATAAAAAAAAAGTATCAAAAAGATACCGCTTGAAACAAGATTTTCAATCTTCTTACTTTTTACTTCTTGCGAAGTCTGCGAATTTTTCATTTCGAACGAAAAGTAACAGGCGGTGTTTTCAAAAAACTAACGTATTATTATCACAGCCTGACAAATTCTGGAACAAGTATCGATTTTTAGCATTCTTAGGTAAAATTGAAACGAGCCAGTGGAGACAGTAAAATTCCTGAACTATCAAGAAAATTTTACAAGAACATCGAGATGTCTTTACGACCGATTAAAAATACAGATTTCATTAGACGTTCTCATGAACGAAAACACAATGGGCGCTGTGTGCATAGACGAGTACGGCCGAATAAGGCATAGACATTTCACGTAATATGTACGCGTGTCGAAACTGCGGCAACCGGCTACATTTCACCGAAGAAAACGAGTGCTCCCGGTATTGTGGTTTAGGTAATAGCATAGTATAGCGGTCCATTAATCTTCGGAGAAATTTATTGCCAGAATTTTTCACTGCATCGGATACGAAGAATACCGCAAGGGTTCCTGGCGATCATCGGTTTAACAACCCCGCTCGTACCGCTGCCGCGAGGTAAAATGCGATTTTCGAACATTGCGCTCAACTATTCAATTTGTCGCAACTTGTCGGTGTCCCTGCGGCGCATAAATTGCCCCATATGTCCCGGAGTTCGCTACGTAGTTAACGTAAAGGACGATCGATATGGGAGAGCTATTAAATAAATCCGTACGTCTTTAAAAACAATGTTAATAATAGAAGAGAAAAGGAAAAAATACGGAATCAAACCAGCCTCAGCCCTGACAGCCCGAGACCACGGCAGAAATACGATAGACTTCCTCAAAGACATCAATGTATACTCTAAGATATAAATAATAGCAAATAGTTTCGTCGCTAATGACGTTGTAGTCGATGCGACATAAAACAGACAAGGAAAAAAAAAGGTTAACAAATGAAACTTGAGATGATTACTCGCTTCGATGTCAATTTTTGTTGATTATTCTGGGAGTGAAAGAAGGAGATACGTATCTGCCGCGACGTATGTAATTTAAAAGTGACTTTTTGATTTTAAAAATTTCAAATTCACTCACATCAGAGTACAACTAATTATTAATTGAAATGATAGTACACGGAGTCACGAACGTTCGTAGACGTTTTTCTTCGTAGTAGAGTTTGTTGGTTTCGCAGAAATTTATTACAAAAATGGACCGGATTTGGTTCAATAGAAAAATGCCACGATCGCAAAGGGTTAACTTGCATCGTTTACTTCTGACAAGGTAATTCGCGTCTCAAGTGATTCAATTTGCGATCTAGAATAAAAACGATGGAACAATTCTACGGAACCTGATACCCACAGCAACCCCAATACTAATATCTCTCAATTTTCAACATTTCCTTCTTACTCGATATTTATAAAACATTCTCTCGCAGTTTAACGACCTAACCGGGCGACACTTTGTACAACGCTAACAAGCGTCCGCGTCGTTTGTCCAAATACCAAGGCGGAAGCAGTCCGCCGGAACAACGGAATAATTTTCGTTACGTCGTCCGGCGCGAATCGCGTTGGCCGAGAACATCCGGACGTTCCTCGTAACCTGACCGGTCCCGCGCTTTGTTCGCTGGAAAAGAGCGAAGGAACGCGGGTCACGAGGAACAGAGTCAACCTCGTTTCATTTAGTCTTGTCCTCGGCCCGTTTCCTTTGCGTAGGGTTTTTGTTCTCCTCGACTTTTCTATCTTCCAACCCCTTTCCGCCCCTTCTCGCGTTTTCTCTCCAACGTCCGCGGCCCGTTTCCGGCTTCAACGGTCGCCACGGACTACTATGTGGGTCAGAGACACCACCTCCGTCCTCTCCGTGTCCTCGCGCACCGAACAGGTTCAAATTTGACTTGGAATTCACGTGGAATGCCCCGGGAGATGCATGCATCGTGAAGAGAATTGCGAACACGATATCGGTCACAGACGTTTGATTCCATTGACCCTTCCATAGCTGGCTTCTTCGTATAGACGAGACTCGGTTGGTCTGCGTTAGGCGTGTCTAAACCGAGGGAACCAGCCGATATCGAAACCCGCGTGTCGCCTCTATCAAACGTTCGGTACAAATCTTTCTGCAGAATTTTGGTCATTGAAACCGTTCATTAATCAATTAGGTCTACAACCGAAATGTTCATTCGCTCCTACTGTACGTTTCTTATATAGTTTGATCCACTAAACTCGTAAATCACATTGAAAAAATTGTTTACGGATAAGTATTCCAGATACGAGCTTTTGAATTTTGTTTTCCATTCTTTTTTTTTTCTTTTCTGTATTTCTATTTTTCCGCGACAATAGAGCAAATTTTCGATTTCATTTTAGTCAAAAAATCTGACGTTTCTCATACACTTTGGCCAGTAACGCTTAACACGTCGAACGCCACGTCACCCATACATGGACGACAGAGCTTTTCCGAGCCAAGTGTCGATTGAAACAAATCTAGAGAAAATTCGTAAATTTCGACGAGAACCAAAAATAATACGACGAATGATAAGTTCTATAGTTTCTAATCTTCTCGAGACAAAATTTTAGTCCTGCAAACCTTTCCATGTCAGTCAATCAGTCTGACAATTAACGTGTTAAACTACCGAACCGTTTGGAAAACAATGTCAGAATGTTAGAAACGATTTTTTTGGAGATTCGATTACCTTCAATGTGATATCTTGCGCGATCCAATCGCACGTTTCTAACTCGACATATAGCCTAAAATGTGAAGCTAACTCGGAAAAAAAATCGAAAAACATTCAAAACCTCGTATCTCGAAAACGTATCCATAAAAAATTTGTTCATCGCGATATCTCGAGTTTACCGAGCCAGAATACATAAGGAAAAAATAGTGGCATTGAATGTACATAAAAATTTTTTTATTTTGTATACTAATATAATTAGTGCGATGGTTGTAGTAACATAAATGGTTAACAAGTAGTTTGTATACATTAAAATAACGTTTAATAATTAGTTGTAAATGATATTCAGAAATGAAGACTATTGAAATTCGAGTTCGTATAAATTCCTTCTGAGCTCGTATACTTTACCCTAATTTCATATCGGGAACGGAATTTCTTGCAAGGAAATTGTATCATTTCCCGAGAATAGAAGGAAGAGGACGTACATTTTCAGATAAGCAAATTCGATTCGTAATTCGTAATAAGAGAATCGATTAATGGAAAATTTCTGTTGAAATCCGTGTGACAGTTGGGACAAAGTTACACGGGATTTAATTATCATAATTAAAGGTTAATTACGAGCTATTAGGATGTACAGAAGGCACTTTCGTACATAGCTAGACCCTCCTAATTTCATATCGGGGACGGAAAAATTAAAGCTACACTTTTGCATGCCGTTAACGAAGTGAGAGGGAATTACATTTTCTTTGATCTCGCCTCAAAAGCATACGCGATGGTGGGGGTAACTTTCCAGTGAAACGACGGCCGAGTATTCTTTAAAGTTATCAGCAAGTATGCGCTCTGATACGCTTACATTCATGATAACAATTATGTCGTAATTAGAATCAAACGTATATCAATTAAATGAATTTTGAAACATTAAGGGGTTAATGTGAAACGGGATCGTATAAGCACTCGATCGATACTTTTAATGATGATTTTCTTTATTTATGAAAGCTTGGAAGAACGATCTCTATTCAATCGTCCCGAAACAAGACTTTCAGTTTCGCGGAAATTTTCACGCGCGCGGTGGTGAACGCGTTTAAATAGTTTACGTGGAAAGTAAGTTCCGCGTCAGCTGGAGACTTTTCCTCCGACGCGCGGCTTTTCGCCGTGCGTTTTAAACAGTCACGGCACGGTCACGCATCCAGAAGGCGTAGGCAAGCCAACGACTTGGAAAAATGAGGATAAAGGCGTTATCACGCGACCGGAAAAGGACCGAACGATCGTGGAACGTTGTTAAGTAGAATGGAATAATTAAAGCGGTATTCGCAGTCCGATTATTTCAGCGGCGGCGGAAACGCCGGCGTAAAAACGACGGGGAAAGAGAAAAATCGTTGGAAAGTGAAGGGGAATACGAGAAAGAAGGAGAAATGACTGGACGACTGCCAAGTGCAGCGGGGAAAATGCCATCCGCAGAGATCGCCGATGAGGGGCGGACCAGCCCTTAATTTCTATTTACTTCATAATGCCCTACGCAGAAAAAGAGACAGGGAAACGCTTCCCCAACCAGTCATTGTACCCTATCATACACGCACATCTGAATGCGTTTGTTTAAACATTTCTCGCAAATGAATCAATTTGCGATACAAAGGAATCTTATTCGATTGTTCTGGCTCCCTACTTCGTCAGAGTTAGTCACTTCATGTTTGGAAAATTATGAAAATACTTGAAAGCATTCAGTTCTTTGTTCTATACAAACCAGCTTAATTTGTAAATCGTATTAAAATTAAGGATGTACGGGAGTTACAGAGACAAGTGTAAATGGAAGTTTCAATTAATCGAATATCTTTGTAATTACGACATTTAAATGAACAAATTTATAGTTATAACATTGTTTCCAATGCTGAATTACTAATTTATCAGAAATTTTGTTTTTACTTCATTTTAAAATCAAGGTCTTGATGTTTTTTCTTAAAATGAAGCTTATACGAACAATGTTTGGAAGATATAACGACTTTATCGTCAAAAAATGTATCTCTAGACATTCTTATGCAACTGTCTTGCCTCGAGTTCCATGTATCAAACAAGCTGAAAAACTCATTAATTACAAAACTTATAGAACTTATCGTGATGTAATATGGTAATTTGAAGAATTAATTTCACTGGGTAATCAAAACTCTGCGTATCTAATGTGATCCTATTTCAAGCGCAGTCCATATTATTGTCAAAACTTGTAACGATTACCTTACAACATAACAAAGACATCGAAGTATTAAGTTGTCTCAAAAGTTTCTTCCGTGACTTGCGCTCAACTATTTTCTATGGCAGTGTTTATATAAATGAACAACCTGATTTCTTAGATGCTAATGTTGTAAACAGTAATGGAGCAAAACGAATTGCACGCAGTTCAATAATGTAAAATTAGACATAAAATATTGTGTATGTATTACTTGTTAATGATATGGAAGAAACTTTTAGGACAACCTAATGTAACACCTAATTATTTTCAACGACGTGGAGTCATTATACATACAGGGTGTCCCAAAAGTCGGGGAGGAGCCGGAAATGGGGGGTAGCTGAGACGATTCCGAACAACTATTTCCTTTGCGAAAATGTCGGATGGGGCTTCGTTAAGGAGATATTAAGCGAAAACCCCGACCAATCAGAGCGCGCGTAGACCGTTGGAGCGGCCGCGGTAGCGAAGGCTACGCGCTGACGGCCGCGCTTGCACGCGAACAAGTGACTCGACGTGCATCGAAGGACATTGGGCGCGGCCGCCTAGCGCGTAGCCTTCGCTACCGCGGCCGCTCCAACGGTCTACGCGCGCTCTGATTGGTCGGGGTTTTCGCTTAATATCTCCTTAACGAAGCCCCATCCGACATTTTTGCAAAGGAAATTGTTGTTCAGAATCGTCTCAGCTACCCCCCATTTCCGGCTCCTTCCCGACTTTTGGGACACCCTGTATACGTGTATGAATATATCAACGATAATGTCCGGTAACAATACCGAACGTTTTAAAGAGATTATCCGTTCCACGCTTGAAAATTTTATCCTCGCTCCCCGATTTTTATTTTCAATGAAATTAATACCGGACGGGTCGACAGACCCCCCGATTTTCGTGTCTCACACTTTTCGAGCCAGTGTGGTCGCTTTGAGCTTGCTTCCATTAAATCGAGCGAAATGGATCTAATTTCGACACTCTGCTTGCTCGTCCCAAAACCTTCCGGAAAATTATCGATTCAATTTAATTTAACACTCGTTCGTAGAAGTGAGTAATCAAATGATTAATTCATTATGTAGCCTTCGATTGATCCGCGCGATCATTTACGGATTGAAAATAAAGAAATTGTTGGTCTTCCGATACAATAGAATCGAGAGTCCTGATTTTAAGTATCGAGATATGGATAACAATCTTTCGTAATAATTCGACTGTGGATCTTTTGTGGATTTATAGAAAATTTGAATGTACAAGAACCTACAAAATGCACACAATATGCAAGAATATAAAAAAGATTGAAAGTAAAGTTCGTGTTACAATACTTGCAAAATAAAATAAATTCTTGTTTAGGTTCAATTTTTGTGGGCACGTTTACAAAGATTTTATTTTTCATAAAGATCCACGCAGTCTAATGATAATTAACTGAACCTTAACGTTATTATGTTCACAGACATTTCCACGTTACTCTTCGTGATATTTTTTAAAGTACATGTTTCAAGTGTTACATTATCGTCAACTACCATTAAAAATTTATTAACGATGTATTGACAAGCATACCATGATTTAATAATATTGAATGCATTGTAAAATAGTTGAATAATCCGGGTGTGCTGAAAATGTTCAATTAAGCGCGCTCCAAGGCCTTTAACGAATAATGAAGTATTATCGTTAATATTAATATTATTAAAATATTATTCATCGATCAGGAGTCCACGGGTCCGAGGACAGGTTAATTAACAGAATCGATCGTATCCGTCCCGAGTAAATGAAAACAACGCGATCTGTATGTATTTTCTCCTCGAGAAAGGCCTTCGTTAAAGTTCATTAAATTCCTCGTCACTTAATTATGTCCTTAAGAACTTCAAGAACCGTGACCTTAGCATACCTTGTCGTTGCGACCCTCGACGTTCTGTTGCTTTTGTTATCTGTACCGTGTAAGTGTATCTCGCCATAACAAGGAGACTGAAGAATTACGAGAAAAGGAAGAAATGCAAAGAAAGAAGAAAAAAAAAAAATGGTAACGAGTGGCTGGTGGAAGGAGAACGAGGTAAAAGGGTGAAAATCGGGGCGAGGGGTGCGTGTTGCACCTCTTCGAAATTAAAGCGGCGGAAAGTAATTCGAGATGCTAGCAACCGGAGGGTGAAGTTTCGCGTTCTGAATGTTGCCCGTGGTGAAAATCAAATGAAACAACAACCTTCATTTGCATCAACATTTCCACTCGCTTCGTCGATGCTCGAAAAAGACCGCTTTCGTTATCCTTGATTTCGTCGAGGATAGAATGAAAATGTATTAACGAAATAACAGAGACTCCATATGCCACGATAATTTCTATTAAAATTATTTTAATAAAATTATAATTAAGAGTCTCGATGTAATGTCTTCTTCACTAAACATTTTTTCCTCGTTAATCGTTTGTTTATAATTAAAGGAGTATGCTTCTTGTTAATGCAATCTCTGTAGCTATACAAATGAAAATTGTCTTTTCATTATATTCACGAGGTCCGCTATTAATTAATTTCATTGCGCTCCAAACTAATTGGAATTACAGTGACCCTTGGCAATAACTTTCGTAAGGAAATTTTCAAATTAATTTCAGAGACAAATATATGACACAATAAAGGTTATTTTCGTTAACAAGATCGTACAAAATTAATTTGTATTTGATCTTCACTTATACTAAATGAAATCCACGGACGGGTTCATTGTATAATTTTTGATAATATATACGTATAATTATATAAATATATATATTATCAAAAATAAAATCCACAAATTTCAATTATTTTAGAAAATTAAATGAATCCTCAATATTTTAATATTTTACTATATATATATATATATAAAGTTCTACGTATATTAAATATACAACAGACGATTTCAATAAGACAGAAATGTTTAATAATCATTTTGTTTGAGACAAATTCCTCGGTGAAAAAAATTCTCATCGAACGCCGAAACTACGAAATATCTATTCGAAACAGAACTACTACAACATATAGAACAGAATGTTTGATGCCTTTTGATACAAGCAAATGCCGTACATTTCAGCATCAAAGAACGCGAGCTTTTGAAGTCTCGTATGTTTAGTTAAATCACGATAATAATGGCGTATACTGCAGCAAGTCGAGTGTTCGCTTAAAGGGCCGTGTTTATCGCTTGTAGACCGCCTTACATTCCAACGAGAAACGCATTCTACTACTGATCGTATCCTCTATTCGTTACTGTAGTAAACCCAAAAGCAAAGAAAAGTATTAAACCCTTTGAAATAATTATCATTATAACCGTTTCGAATCTTCAGTTTCGAGTCATCTTCGAAAAACTTATAAATATCAGACTTAAACATACAAAATTATACTTCAAAATTAACGTAAATTATTTCTTATTTTTATATTCACTTTATTAAGAAATTTAGTTATAGCTCAATTATAGAACATTATTATTAAAGTGAACCAAACTCGGTATTATATGTTATATTAATTTGTACACGTCATCTGATATCGCAATACCATTCCGAATGCTTTTCTTTTATATGTATTGTAAAATATCGTACCTTCTGAAAGGCAGAAATACCGTAGGAGTCTAAACGAAAAATAAGGCACGAGGATTCGAAGCCACGATCGACGTTTCGTGTTCTTATTTGACTCCTTACTGCTGGGTATGGGAGGCGCTGATACTACAATACTAAGCGAGTTATACTAAATACCGTTAATTAGAGAAGTGTTTTTCAACTAAAGGGCGGTAACTTTGTTCGTGAACTTCATAATTATCCCCGCGGTATTAAACTCGTAACGAAATTAATTTGTCATAAGGTTACGTAACGCATACGAATGCCGTTTTATAATTTCTCTGTGTACTTTTAACACACGTCGCATTAAAGTAACGGAAAGTATGTAACGGTAATTACAATCCACGGTTCATCATTTTGTCATAATTAAAAGGCATTAGCTACGAGCAAAACTTTTGAAAGTTCTACAGTAAACTTTAAAGCTGGTAAGCTACAATTATCCGGTGCATTCGTAATTAAACAAAATTATAATAACCGAATAAACGTGCAGTAATCGCAGACATTTTACGAATACTTTTAATATACACTACGAATCGCACAGCCGTAAAATGTACATCTTGTTAAATTCCGACAGCTCGTTCATAAATTGCATATGCCTCGAGTAAATACTAAAAAGTAAATTTAATTTTCAGCTGAAGCTACTTAACGCGAGCTTACGTAAAATTCTACGTAAATTTTTTTATAGTAGTTACAATGTAGTTCAGTTTCAAAGTGCAACAAGAAGAGGTCATTAAAAACGTGCAATTAACAAAGGAGCACTATTATTTGAACAAGAAGTGAAAGAAGAGTAAAATAAAGGAAACCTGCATAATTTTCAGTGAAAGCTCTGGAAAGTACACGAAGTGTTCCAGCAATATTTAACTAGAGCATTATGGTATTATTATGGTATATTTCGAGTAATAAGACAAAAGTTGTTATGTACAGTATATAGAGACGTAACTTTGAAGATAACTCCAACTTTGAGTCGAAACGTCCGAAGTAAGTTTTCTGCTTATTTAAGACATATATATATATATATGTCTTACATTACATATGTTATTTAAAAATAATTTTTCAACGTAAAATTTCAATTTTACTTATTATATCAAAATACAGCTAATTATTAATTGAAATAATATACATTGAGTCGCGAATGTTTTTCGATATTTCTTTTCGAAGCAGAGTTTTTGATTTTACAGAAATTTATCATAAAAATGGACTCGATTTGACTCTATAGAAAAATGCCTCGGGCGCAAAGGGTTAACTTGTCCAAAATTCCATCTAAGAATAATTATATTCGTCGCGTATTTTTTCGTGGGACGTATCGATCCACAAAATCACAGCTGACGTCCGTTTCTGAAAATCGCGAATGTTAGAAGAAAAACATTCGGGAGCTAGACGGCAGCGTTAATCGAATTACTTGATTACACTCTCGCGGGCGCGGCTTCGTTTATGCCAATTAGCGCGCTCGTTAGCGGTAAACGCCGCATCGTGTCACGAGAGAATCGTCCTCGTTGTTAATTCTCTCTATATCTCGTCAACCCGTTTCGTCCATGCACGCCAGAAACGTTTGATCTGCCTCTTTCGACCGTTGCACTCGCGCCCGTACTCGTTTAACAGAGTTAATTAAGAGATACGCCGAGAGTAAACAAGGAAAAGAAAAGAAAAGAAAAGCAACGTTTCTTTTCCGACGATTTTCAATTAATTCGGCATCCATCGTCCCGTTTATCTGGCTCGTGTCTACTTTTAATTACGAATTTTTCTTACGATTACGTACGGAGAGAATAGCGCGATAATATTATCGGAAACTGATTGAGCTCTCTTCGTTTCAGTTCCGAACGTTCACCCGTTAAAATGGACCGGGAAATATTGGAACTGCGGGCCTTCGGAAAGTTCGGAGATTTCTACTCGCTTTTTTCACGCTTTCTAGAGCTGTTACTGTAATTGTATGAATAATTACAATGGGAGCCGTAAGAAAGAGAGCGCTATTGTTCGAAACGCCGAGCCATATTCTCGTTTTCTGGGCGCACCAAAGGAAACAGAAATTCCCAATTTCCATTCTAATGGGTGCCGAGGGTAATTGCAAATCCTTGCTGGCACGTGCAAGAAAGTGTTCAACGGCTAAACCAGGCTAAAGCGCTGATTCCACGCTGCTGGTAATTACTTCATTGGTTGATTACTGTTAGATGAATGACTCTAAGCGTCGAGTGATGAAGTAGATTGTAGGAGAATTAACCATTAGGCGTAGAAATTGATTACGTGCCTTTACGTTTGATCGTTTATGACTGTGATTCGATTAGAAACATTCATTCAGCGCTTCGTTACGTTCACTCTTTATGGGATCGTATTACTTTCAGGTAATAAAGTAATGCTAAAGAATGCTGATACATCGGTATTCCACCAATTAGTTTTAGTTTCTCTACAAGATGACAACTTTACTTTATTGTTAACATCGATCAGGCCTTTCTCAGCTCTAGAAGACTAGAATATTAAATATATCATTAAACTATCTAACTTTCCGCATGTTTTTTTAAGCCTTTCAAAGTTTCGACACTTGTAAAACATTTCGACAATTCTAATTTTCGAAGGACTGTACATATCGCACTCACATCGCGATTATTATCTGACAGAATATATCCACTATTGTTAAATACTGTTAATCCTATCATGATCACTTGTGCAGAATTACTGGCCCAGTTGTTGCAATACCTACGCGGTATAAATACGTCCCACTGGTAATTGAGTAACTAATAAATACAATAGCAGAAGAAATATGGTAAATTTGTGGAATTGAAGGGAACACAAAATTATTGAACGTAAACTGAATATTCACTGGGATGCACATGTGCCCCTGTGGTCCCGAAGCGGTAAAGAGATCGAAGCCTATAAAGTTGGACGATTTAAAAAATAAAAATCTAAACGCTGTTACGTAACTTGCTACGACTTCGTCAAAGCCAATTGTTGAACAGCTTATACTTCTCAACTTGTAAAAATGAGTAGAAGGCAACGTTGATTATTAACGAACCTTCGAATGCGTGTTTTATAAATGAATTTCTCAGATGATTCGAACACTTTCAACTCGGCTGTTCTGCGTTTGAATTCTATTCGTTCTTCTTTTAGAAATCAATTGTATTAGGCTAGGGTTGGCTGGAAATCAAAGGCCGTAGTCGAGAAGGGACAATTTGCTCTAACACAAATGACGTTCATTTTGTTTTTTAACATATGTCGCTATGAGCTTCAATCATAACTTGGCTGATAGCAACCAGATATATTCACTGTTTGAAGAAAATACACAAGAAGGAATCTTTCATTTTCTTTCTAACTTTCTTCTTGGCATATCGATGTTTTTTTGTATATCGAGAGTACTTTAAGCAAAAGAAATTCCATTTTTTGAAGCGACCAACGTGTATGACCCCTTGAACCATTTTTTGTTATTATGTAAATAAACGCGACAAGCATTGATAGGAACGTTTAAGAAAACACACAAAAAGGAGGAATCTTTCATTTTCTTCCTAACTTCCTTCCTGCCTCTTAATTATTTATTTTCCATCGTAAGAATTGCCCTACTCCTTTCGCAATTTTTTACGGAGTCGCTGAATACTCGTATAAAATAAAAATATTAGGTCGTCCCACAAGTTCACGCCGCTCATTTTCCTGTTACTCAAATTAATACATGAAACATTACCCTTAAGTATTCTAAGAAAAGATAATCTCTCCAGTTTCACAATATTTTCTCACCTTTCCGACATAGCCATTATACAGTCGCTATAAAGTTTTCGTAGCTTTTTTCATGAAATATTGCCTCGGTCTACAGAACGAACGTGCGGGACGACCTAATACGTTCTATAAGAAAGTACACGAAAGTGGCAACGAACTCCAGGGTGGTAAAAGCGACATTCTTGCTGCGATTGGAGTCGTAACGCGACCTACGTATGTAAATCGAGACAAACGATGCTGCACTCCCAAGACCGGTCGCTCTTCTTTCGCGAAACGAAAGGTGTTGTCACGCGACACGCGGAATACCTTCGCGACCGGAATATATGCAGTTCGAAAATCTGTTCTCGGAGCAGAAGTGCTCCCAGTGCGTAACCGCGTGATTGCGCGGACGTATCGGAATACTGCGCGATACGTAACTACTGCCGAGAGTGATATTACATCTGCATTATATCGATGCGCACCATTTAGTCCAGAGGGAGTCCTCTTGTAGCTGGTCGGGGATTAAGGTCGCATAGACATAGTAAGCTCGTACGCGATCTCCACGTCGCGACGATTCCTTTATTCTTGTCGGTACGGTTCGATCTTAAATTCAATTCGAATTAGTGCACTCAAAACTGTACGAAGACAAATTTTGTTTTATGTTTCAGATCAAAAGTGGCCGATCCGCAAGATTCGTCACACTTTCACCAAATATATTTAACAAATATAAAATAATAATTCCGTACGCGAGGCGTTAATAAATATAAATCTGAATATGATTCGTGAGCTTGGCAAGGATAACAAATTAAATGCTACGAGACTACTGTGTTGGTATGGTTACTTCGAGTTTGAATTCAATTTGAATTCAAACAAATGCCCTCGAAACTGTTTAAAGATAAATTTTGTTTTACGTTTTAGATCAAAAGTGGCCGATACGCAAGATTCGTCAGACTTTCACGAAATATATTTATTTTATAATCGCCAATGTAGCGAAAATTAATGTATTCGAAGAAATACGTTACTTTTGCATCCGTATGTTCAAAAATTAACTGTCGAAATTACGAGGAAAAATCAACTTTGATTTTGAGTTAATATTCACGTGAATATATGACAGATATTGCTTGGTTTGTTCGCGAGTTCCTGGAATAATTAAACTATACTCCGCGACAATTACATTAGGTTGTCCCAAAAGTTTCTTCCATGACTTGTACTCGGTCATTTTGCGTAGCGATGTTTATATAAATAGGCCACTTCGTTTCTCAGATCTTAATGCTCCAACCATAACGGAGCTAAATGAATCGCAAAATGAATACGCAATTCAATAATATAACATTAGACATAAAATATCGCGTATGTACTACTTATTAATGAAATGGAAGAAACTTTTGGGACAACCTAATATATGTCGAACTTTCGAGAACTGGTCATTCGGAAAATCAATTTCTTTTTTTTTTTTGCTAAAAAGAAAAGCAACAAAACATATCGTATATTCCAAAGTTCTGTAACATCGCGTTACAATAAATCCAAATTCTGTGATAGGATACGGCGTGCGACGACGCTAGTATAGCACAGACAGAGAACATACAAGTAGATAATGCAATATTAAAATCTTACGCAATGCATAAAAAGTATGTTGAATCTGCAATCGATTGTGCAGTTGCCAATGATTCAGTGGCAGATAAAGCAGTAAAGGTCGTTCGGTAAAAAAAATGCTGGATGAATGCAAGCCCCACTGTCAGATAAACGTGAACTTGGATATTATTTGTTACAAAACTAATGTTGTGAAAGATATTCCCATTCGTTGGATTCTATCGACGGCTCGCTCTTAAACTTGTACGTAACGCTGCGAACGTTATCGCTGACTGTACGATCGTCTCTGATCACGCGCTATCAAAGTACGAACAAAGTGCACAAGTACGAAAGAACGAGCATTATCTTGGGATTCCATAGTATTTCTATTGATACTGCAGCAGCGCTATCGTCGAAAACTTTGGAACAATTCTAGCGAGAGAATGACGGGAATCGTTGTCTTGGCTTCCCTTAGCTCGTTTCGCGCGCTATTTCGACAAGTCAGCAATGCCTATCGGAATGCACCTTCATTTACTTCATCGCTACCATTCCGTGGACCGTGAATCAGATTACCGAACAATTTCGGGAGAGTCGTTGAAGAATATTCGAGTTATTCGACCGTTTAAAGAAATCGAAAATCGAGCCTGCCATTTACGTGTCTGTATAATAAGTAGACTGCGAATTTTATGCGTTTTGTGACGTACAGTATGTTGAATATATTAGTATAAGTATATTATACAGGGTGAATAAATATCTCTGTTACTTTTCGTTGTAAAAAAAAAAAAAACTTAGGACAAAGTTGCACCGTTTGAAGGGTCACGTGTAACGGTGCAAGGGAAAACATTTTCAAGGTCTCTTTTTTACAAGATTTGAAGGTTAATGATGTTTTTTTTAATGGAACGATATATCTTCGTTAACATAATGTTGTAGCTGACAAAATAATAAAACACATCCAGGTAACACGATATGACCTGCAAATGATCTTGAACCCAGAAAAATGGGATCAAACAAAATTCAACGTGCACGGACGTACTGTTGTGTAAAAAAAAAAAGTAAAAAAAAAAAAAAACAGTGGAAATCTGATAATAAGAAGTCTTCCCGCCAACACCGAATCTGTTATTATGTTGTATGTTGCATTTAATTATTAATTAACGAGGTCCTGATCATGTGCAACGATGAATCCGTGCACTTGCTTTTAAAAAATGCAACCATGTTTTTCCTTGAATCGATTTTTCTCGTCAGTTTGTATTTTAAATCACCAGGGAAAATTCATAGAAACATCAAACAGACGCCAGCATACTCTGAATTACTCAGAAAAGTGTTAATAAACACCCTACCGAAAGTTCCACTTTAAATTTCACGATCGATGTATAAACAGAACCAGATATTCTTCAAATTGTTCCCACTTTTTTTATCTGCAAAACTTACGTCGAAGAACCCACATGCAATCGGTAACTTCGTTCCGCGTCGCAGACACCTAGCTAAAAATGCTTTCCATTCTGTTCGTTAGGGAACATAAAAACATATTTCTACCTAAAAAAAAAAGTAAATTGACATACGATTCGATATAAATCGAGAGGGAAAAAAGCTGAAAAACCCTGGTCGCGATTCCCGGAGTTTGTTATGTCGTCGTTTACCGAACGGGGCTAGTTAACGATAAACTCGACGGTGTGAAAACGAAAACGTCATTCCAGCGTTATTTTTGTTCGCGCGCGACAGCGACGCGAATTATGCACTAGTCAGTCAATTTACGGGAAAACAATACAGCAGAGGCGTAAGAGCGAAACGCTTGGGAAACGCGGCCGGCCACGGAAAACCTGACCGCATGTTTCGCGGAGATAAAAGTTTAACGAAAAACAAAGTGAGGCGACTGAATGGGGACGCGAGGAAAAGGGGGAGAAAAATATCCGTCCATACCGTTAGGGGCAGTTCGCGGAACATTCGAGCCGCGACGTTGGAAATGTCGAGAATGCTATAATCCATTAAAATTCATCGCATAATGACCGTTGCGAACGGCCCAACTCCGCTGAAAAACGTTCCCTCTCGAGGAAGAATTCTTTAGAACTAGCACGCGGAGAAATCGGAGATTTCTCGTGCTTTAAGTAACGCGAATGACTAAGGGGTGCATATTAGCACGCATTTAATGCGAATTATATTAACACTTTATCTACCGGGCTATTTAGAAACGGTCTTTTTATTAAAAAAAAGGAATTTTCTACAGTAGCGTATGCCAATCTAGGCTGACTATAATTCCTCCATACCGTCACCGAGTACATTGAAACTTTCAATTTGAAAGCCAAGTCTGTTTCCAAACACTGATCATTGTAAGTAGACAACCATCAACACAGTAAATAAATTCGAACAGGTAAATACTTCAATTAAAAAGCCTATAAATAGGCTTCCGGTAAATAAAGTGTCAAAGGGATCGTCTGAACTGAAACTGTTTGTTTGCCTTTCTTTCAAGTTTCAAGTATCGATACGTACACCTACGTTCATAATATATGTGGACACTTCCTCGACTGAAATAAATGTTTCAAGAAAATTACGAATCTGTTAACGATTCTCACTTATGTACTTGCGTATACTTTCTACTGCGTTAAGTAATATATTTCACCAATCATTTATTTAATAGCAAAAATTGCTCCCACGAACAAGGGTAGAAAGTTTCATCAAAATCGGGGTGTAACACTCACCGGTGTTTCCTTTTAAGCTACTAGTATTAATTAAAATTTATTCGACACTTTCGCGAACGATAAATGTTTCGTGTTCCTGATATCGAGCACTGGCGAAAATAATACAATTCCGAGGCCGGACATCGCAAATTTGTATCGTTATGGCGAAGATAAAAATGACAAAATATGGTTTGAAATATCGATTTTATAAATAACAAATATATGGCGTGTAAAATGAAAAGATTTTCATAATTTATATATACTTGCTCGAAATGTAGATAATAGACAACTAGGAGTAGAATTTCTAGCGACATGAATTCACGTGTTAATTATGCTTTCTGTACGACGAAACCTTATTCTAATTCTCCAAAAGAATGTCCACGTCTTCGAATACGTAATCGTTATTTTTTACTTTCGTAAAAACAGTGAAAACTCTATATATTATGAACTCCTGAAAAGCAGTACTTGATCATTGAACAATTTACCTGTCTCGAGAAAGCATGCTTCGTCGTTGTTATTCTAGTTCCTCGAATGTTCCATGCGGTCGAAATGTTTTAGCACCTTCGAATCAGATGGAATATTCGTGCCGAGTTTACAATTTGTCGGCTTAGCTCTGCTCTTTTATCGAGTAACCGGCCATGCTTTGCAAGGTAGACACTCTTGGTCACGTGGACACTTGAAGAATCGAGGCGCGAATCGTCTTCAGAAACCAGTGACCCATTAACCCTTCATCTAGACCACTATACACGAGACACAATGGACAGTGTTACGAGGTTTAAGAAACTTTTAACGAAAGGTCGACGAACGGTTGTCTAATGCACACCGTGAATCCGGCTTTACGATGGAAGAGACCAACTTGTCTCCTCTGCTTTTAATGTGCTTCCGCGGCATGGTAAACTACGAGTCTCTGCTGTAATTATGTACGTCATTGGATGTAATCACTCGATAATTTTAGAGACACAAGCGATTAAAGTTACCCAAATACGACGTAACTTGTGGTATCCGGGATGATCCCAGAAACTAGGCCAAGCTGAACTCTAGTCAAGGAGGGTACGAAAAATTAATGGAGAAGAAGTTGAATTTCCCCATTGAGAACTATCTTTTGATGACGCAATCTCGTGGTTTGGTAGAATAACACAAATGCAATACACTGAAAAAAAAAGAATTTTTCATACTACGCATACTTTATGAGATAACGAGACTGAGCACGTTACGTGGACCACCTCGTGCGTTGGCCACTCGATAGAATGTAAGATCTCATAAAGTTGCACGCTAGTTGTTCGTAGCTCGTAATACTATCACGGTAATGGTACAAAAGTTGAAGAGGCAAGATGTAGGTGACCTGTACCGATTAAGTAACGCCCCCCTATCTCTTGCATCGAGTTCGTGCAACGAGTTCTGGTTTGCATCCGCGAGTCGAGCGGGCTGCTATGACCATTTTACCGAACTTTCGCCAACGATCGTCTCCGCGAACTGTTATCGGCGATCGTCAAAGATCCGCGGAAAGAAACGCGAGATTTATCTGGAAAATCCTCGTTCACGTGAGATCCAGCGCGACGTCGAAGATCGGTAGCCGCTAACGAGCAAAAAGCACGAGTTACCGTTCCCTGCGTGCTTTGGACTTGGCTCGATGAAAAGACTGACCGCTCGAGTATCGTCCGGTTCGCGTGCCAGCTCCGCGCCATAATGCATCATGGTGCACGCGATTGATGCACGCTCGGGAAACCTGCCTTTCTTGTCCCAATTGCGGCTAGACCACGACGGGCTTGCTCTTGAAGATTTTTCATTCGCGTCCTCCAACGTCTATCTCTAATTATCGAACGTCATTCCGATGATCCATTCGTACGTTTGTGATTTATCGATTTTAACGCGGTGGCTGGCAGACCAAAGCTCGCGAATATCTCTGCAAGCTTACAAATTTTGTCTCGAGATAATTAAAGATTAGACAGTTTAATACAAATTTAATAAGAATAAATTTGAATAATAATCTATTCAATTCCAGCGTCGAAACACTTGGACAACATATCGACGAAAGCTCTCAACGAATCCGACAAGTTACTTAAAGTACGTAAATAATTGACGAATTCTCTGACACGACGTCTGTAGGATTGTATCTGTTCCGAAAAAAAGGTCAAGGAACCGACTCAGAATCTCAGGCGAAACAAAATTAGTAATTCGCGATTATAATTACACAGTAAATTACGAACCAGTGTTATTGAAACGTAATGAACTCGTACTGACGTTTAATTACGCCGCAATTACCATATGACTACAGTGTAATTACGGTATAATTGCTAAGTAATTATTATCACGAAAGATTACATTTCGCTCAATACTGTGAACAACTGTTCGTTCATGGAGCACGAAAATAGCTGTAATTTTGAAATAAGGTCGAATGAGGCACACGATTAGCGTAATGTCTCGGATATCGATGAGATACGTTGCTCGGATTCATGATCAAGAAGCACCCTCGCCACTGTTTATGTCCGTTCGGTTCGAACGAAGGGTATCTATGAAGACAAAACCTAATTGACCAGGATAATAAACTAGAACAGTGCAAAAAGTTCGTGACCGACTGCTTGTTCTAGTGTATTCCAAAATCGGCCATGAATTTTTGCACTCGCTCAATAATATATACAAAAACCAAAATATACAATCTATTAATGTTTCAGTGAATTATATGCAATTCTCTTCGGATTTAAAACACCACATACACGACACGATCTGTCGTACGACTTGTCGTATGACAAATCGCTTCGACGTGTCCCTTCGACCGTTCGAATGAGAGTTGCATTGCAAAATATCTAACAATTAATACAAATTACTGTACTATCAGATTGTACAAATGTCTATCTATCTTATTATACATCTATCGTATTAAGAAGAAAGAAATAGCAAGCTATGAAAATAACAGAAATCTTGCATTTGTATTTCTACAAGTATTTTTTTTTTCGGTCAACGAGTTCGAACGAAATCGCTTAATATCAAATAAAGCAATTTCTATGCACGCACTAGCGTTGCATGTTTCTTAATAAGCGCGATTAGGAAGCAGCGAGCAGCGATTTTAATTGCACCGCGACGCAAAGAAGTATCGCAGAAAATACCCTTTCCAATCAATGAATACGCCTACGCCATACCAAGTAACGATAATTGCACACCGAGTACATTTACAACCGAAACGAAGTAACGAGAATCATTCGTGAAGAACAATACTTAAACTTCCTTCAACCATCATTCAGATACTAGAAACTTCAACAAGTTTCTCCTAATAAAGTAGAACAAATAATTTGCAACGATCTTTCTATAAATTCATAAGGCGTGTGAAAATCATGTAAATTATTTCGTTTCACAATTTTTAATAGACCAAGAAAGAATACTAAGAAGCTCGTTAGAGACAACTGTATAAGATGATATATCAGACCAAGATGGACGACTGGATTTTAAAAACTTTTGAGTAATTCAGTAAATAAAGAGTCGAGGCTTTGAAATATCAATGTTGTGTAAACATGTACTCGATAAAATAAAAAGATTTTCATAATTTGTAACAGAATTCGAAGTGACGTGAAGTAGCCGTCGGCGGTCGCGAACTTGTTAAATCTTAGCGTCGGAGGCAAAACGCTTTCGCCTGCCAGCGAATGGGTTAAAGCTTTTCCAAGGACTCTTCTTCTTCCGTGAACAGAGTATATTTCCAGGATCAATTATGGAGAAGCATGACAGAAAATCGAGAAAAACGACGCGGTACCCTGTTGAACGATTCGCTAAGGATGAAAGGAAACCATCGGAACGATCGATATGGGAAATAAAATCTTCTATTTCTCCCCAGACTGGTAATTTCATGGAATTTCCAGCGGATCCAGATATGAAGAAAAGTCAGTCGTACCGATAATTGCGCCCGTAATGACCCGTGGAGTTTGACGAGAAGAAAAAAAAAAAAAAAGAACTTGCCGCGCTGGCGGAAAACTCTACGTGGAAAAGTCATCTGCGCGAAAGCACGCTCGCGAAATTTTAGATTTCGTTAATGGAAGTTCCGCGGCCGCGGGGAAGTGTCGATTGTTTCATCTGACGTTTATTACGTTAATTTTCCGGCAGACGGGAAAAAACGTGCGACGTAGACGTAATCGTGCTCGATCGCTTCCCGATACACGTGGAGTATCATGTTGGTACCATTACGGGGAGCAAAAACAAAAATGATCGAAACAAAAGGTGAACATAGAAAAATTCATGTTAAAAATTCTACCGTAAATGGTTCGTCGCGAGTACCGTACAAATTATATAAACTAGCAATTGTTGTTTGGACTATATCTATTTTAGAATATTCGAGAATACGTAGAACTGATGATAAACATACTAACTTTTCATTTAAAATGAAAAAAAAAAAATGAAGCAAAATTTGTTTTCATTGCAACACATTCCTTTCTTGTAAGTTGGACAATTAATGTAAATATCAAGAATATTCATCATTGCACAGGGAATAACGAAAATGAACAGATTGAAAATGGAAAGAAAACAATGCAAAATTTGTTTTCATTGCAACACGTTCCTTTCTTGTAAGTTGAAAAATTAATGTAAATATCTAAAATATTTGTCATCGCGTAGGGAACAAACGCGATAGGGAATTGACGAATTATTGAAAGAAGTGGACAGCAGAAAGCGATCAAACTGGGATAAATGACTTCATTAGCAGAATTCATTAGCAAGTTCTGGCAGTTCCTGATTTAATAGATTCCCTTATAACTCCATCGTTCCGGCCGATAGTATTACCATCGTGGTGATTCACGTTAAGACCATTTAAAGTTATACTATCGGAAATCATAAATTATCGTTCTCCTGCGATACACGATCATCTTCTATTAGCTTTATTAGCTCTTTACGTTAATCATCGATTACTTTTAATGAACGCAATTTGCAGATTATGCATTCAATCTTTCGATCGTAGCAACACGAGTAACTATTTCAAAAGAAAATGTAATTAGTCTTTACATAAAAAAAAAAAAAAAAAAAAATACGTTAAGGTGTCTTTACGTAAAATTCAAGATATTTGTACGAATATATTTGAACATCGCACAAAAATTTAGTAAAACGCGAAGATAAACTTTGAATACGAAAGACTAAAATATTTATGAAACAAGTCCGAGTTAGGTATTCGTTGTATTAGTTTGTACAAATACAAATGCATGTATCGATCACGCAATTGTATCATCTAGAATCGTCGAGATTTAATAAGAAAAAACATCTGTAGTAATGAGACGCGTTCAAATACCTCAAGTATGCTAAAGGAGCTCCTTAGAAAAAAGGAAAAGCTTCCTTAAAAAAGAGGCGATCGACTCGGTAACAACTGACGATCTTTGCAAGCAGAAAGTTTCCGAATGACCCTAACGATAAGACGCGACAAACGCCGCTCGTTGCTCCGTTTCGAAGAACCCGTACAGTCAAATTAAGAGTCTGTTTCCCTCCGGCGCTTAAGGGGGCAAGTGTAAGCTACTTACAATTAGAGATATAACAAGTTGTTCGCAACAGACTCGTCGCCGTTATGTATTCCAGACAATATCCGGCGGCTTTTCATCTTAATCTAAATTGCTGAAACTTTCCGTGAAAGAGGATAATTCAAAGCTCCTCCACTCTTTCGTGATCCGCGACTCGTCGAGTAAATTTGCAAATGACGGAGTGGAAAGCCAATCGTTTGTTCTCCGACGAGCCGCAATTAGCAATAGCGACGGACATAATCGATGCCGATTCGTCTAGCAGCGTATTACGGGAAGGTCTTTGTCCTTACACGTAAACATTTACGACGATTCACATTGATCGGCTCGCTATACCTTTTTGCTTTCGTCGTTCTATCGCTACTTTAAGGAACCCTCGCCGTCGAGGCAAAAGAAAATGTTTATTTGCGATTACTTTCTCTAGTTCGAAACTTCACGTGCTCGTGCACCGATCAGTTTACAAAAAGACTACGTGAAATTCTAATTTATTAACTTTCTTTTTATACAAAAAAAATTAGACTTTACTTAGTCTTGAAAATCTATAGAATAGATACGGTACAAGATTACAGTACAAAAAGAACTTACATTAATTAGTTACTTATATAAGGTGCGAAATTAACAAGAAAATACTAAAACTTTTAAACATATAGAAGCAATCAGCACCAGATTATTCATTCAGCCTGAACAACGAAAGATGTTATTCGTTTTTATAAACAATACAAATAAAATAAATATCATTTTTATATAGTACGATATATAGTAAAAGGTGACAACACCGTAACGTGTTAACAATACAGTCACTCGGTAACAAAAATTCTGCATATGTAGCGTAATACTATTTCAAGTACAGTCCATGTTATTATGAAGACTTGCAATAATTAGCTTACAAGATGACAAAACATCCTTAAGTTAGATTTCGATCCAAGATTCGACTGCAAATTAACAGTCCGTCGAACCCAGCCCTTTCACCTAGCTTTTTCTTATTTCTCTTCCCCCAAATGCCGAATACAATTGTCGAATGAAACAGTAAGACAAATATTCAACGCAGGCTTCGACGTAGAATCATCCGAAGAAGTACGGAGACCGACAGAAACTACACGAACTAGAAAATTAATGTTTTCCCGGAGATTCTCATCGGTACTGCCCCGCAAGAAAGTTTAGCCCACTTCGATAAAGTTTGCGTATTTTTGCAACCGCGGACACGGGACTGCGAAGTTTCCAGCGCGGGCATTCGCCGTTTCGTTCTCCGAAGCGACTTCGATGTTTATCCGTGTTTACGTATCCTCGAACCATGACAGAGTCTATGATACTCGCAGTACTACGATACTCGCAGTACTACGATACTCGCAGTACTA
>NW_026534341.1:3109973-3227662 GCF_026225885.1 Hylaeus anthracinus | reverse complement strand
CTACGATACTCGCAGTACTATGATGCTCGCAGTACTACGATACTCGCTCCGTACTTTATTCGTTGCTTAAAATATCAGGACGTGCCGAGTTCTGTAATTTAATCTCGAAATATTCGCTTCATTTTACTCGAAATGGTTGATCGAAGTACGAAATGATAGGAGAAAGCTGTACGATTGAAATTAATTTATAAAAGTCCTAACGTGATTCAATTGTACGGAAAATGTAACAGAACGATAGACAAAATTATTTGTCGGAAACGTGCAACCGACTCAAATTCATGATTCCTTTATCGGATCAATAGTAATCTGTAGTAACGTGATTCAATTGTACGGAAAGTGTAACAGAACGATAGACAAAATCATTTGTCGGAAACGTGCAACCGACTCAAATTCATGACTCCTTTATCGGATGAATAGTAATCCAACTTGAACCACGAAATTGTAAAAAGAACACACGAAATAATTCATAAGGGATCAAAAACCTGTCGAGACGTTCAGAAAAAAGAAACAGAATTATTCGGGTAGCCTGAAACAAAAAAGGATTTCAATTCCATGAGATTCTAACATTTCGTACTATTCCGACATTTTGTACTATTTTATCCGAAACAAAGAATAACGCATCCGAGAAACACGAGCATTCTATTCATCTGAAAATATCCCTTAACCCAGTCAGCCTTATCCCTCTATCGATACCGATAACAAAGATTCAACAAGGCCATATTTCAATAGACAAATCGAAAACAACGGGGGAAGCAATGTGACTAAAAGAGCACAGAAGAGTACGATAGACAGAAGAGTACGATAGACAGAAGAGTACAATACGACCAAACATTTGTGAGCCATAGTTTCTCAAAACAGGAACGAAAACGAAGCAGAGAAAGAAACAAACATTACACAAAACCAACGAAATACTCACCGATAACAAAGTGTTTTCGATTTCAACGAACCATAAATATACTGCGGATCGAAACGAACACGTATCCACGAATAAATTGCTCAGCTATCGAGTGATTCTCGCAGCCAATCTCCAAACACGCGTCCCCACGAAAATACATACGGTCGACGAAACGATAACCGCAGACTTGACAAACGCGTCTGACAATAAGATAATCTCGGGAAGCAGTAGCATCTTTCTCTCGCGTTTCAACGCGAATAAAGATTAGATATCTGCTTAAACAGTACACGATGAATCGGTCTGGGTAATGGTCTTGGAGCGTTCGACCACGTTTCTTTCGAATTCTAGGCAGTCCAGAGATGGACGAAATTCTTATCTACTCCTAGCATAGAAACGAAAACTTTTCGATGTTCGTTTCTTAAAGGTTGCGTCTGTGTGAGTTGGATTTTTAACGATTAAAATTGTCACGTGTTTAATTAGAAATGTTTTTTAAAAAGCCTTCGCGATACCTTCCGCTAAAAACGTCCGTAGTTAAAATATTGAAACGTCAGAAGGTAACGTTAAATAAAGGCTTCGCGATTTCAAATCTAAAAGTTCTGTGGATTTGCGAAATAAGAAGCCGACCAGTCATCTTGAGGAACAGTTTGAACGACAAGAAATGCATACTAAGAATCGTATTACTACGCTACATGTATAATTCACTACAATTAAAGTATTCATTTTTGTTATTAAATGTAAGGAATTTCGTTAACTAATCATAAGTAATTATTTGCGTAAATTGTATATGACTCGCATATGTGATTTATAGAGGTGGAAAAAATGTAATTCGCAGTAGTTGTTCGCAGTAACTAATGGCATGGATGCTGATGTAACAATAAATAAATAAATAAATAAATAATAATAATAATAAGTTGTATGTAACTAGACATCAACTGACATTCTGTCGTGCATGATGCTTCAATTTCAACCATATTTTATCGACCACTTATTTTTTATCCTCTGCCAGTAAATTACAATCCTTGATATACGCATTTTATATAGTTCGAATAGTCTTCGAATTTCTACAAATCTAAATTCTTCTCATTCTTTCGAAAGAATAATTAAGATTTGCTCCGTTTTGAACAGTTTACACTCGGAATACGTTTTCTTTGTTTTTATTCTTAGTTCGAATTTACAAAATATTTTTGTGCCCGGTACGTCTGCGTTCCACCCTTCGAAACTTCGATAATATCGAAATCTGCATTTGTTGGTCCTTCGCTCTCTACAAATGTCGGATATCCCTTGACCCTTGATCCGTTGTTCGATCGTACATCCTCCTTTTCAAGTTCGCGTTCCATACGAATTACAAATTTACGAATTCCTACTGCGTAGGCTCGTTAAAAATCGCTTGGATTCGTACGAAATTACATTTCGCGTTAAATAACAGCGTAAACAATGGGAAGAAATCGTTAAACGGACTTTCTGCTAGTGATCTATTATTCGAATAAAATTCTGCCCATTCCCGGGATGGTCGCGTCGTTTTTCATTCCGTTCTCATCGTCAGTCGGTCTAGTCTCGGCGCTTCTACGGTTCTCTCGAGGCACGCCCAAGATAATCACTCCAGGAGGATAAAAGGATCTCTCTGCCCTTCCCTCTGGCAATGCCGGACCCTTACAAGGAGGCCACATGACGTGTTACGCACCGATTTTATCGAGGACTCGTAGCTAAACAGAGAACCGACGAAATACTTAACCACCCCTCGGCCGTTTGCTCGGATACTCGACAGTTTTCAACATATTAAGCAGGAGAAATCATAATTCGCAGCTGCTACATCGGATATTTATGATATTACTACTCTCTAGAGCGAAACGGCTGGCCCGGACACATTTCTACACCAAGCGAAATAGAATCGTCTCGTCTGTACGGTTAATATAGTTATTGTTTAAACGTGCGTACATATTGTAACTATTGTTTAACTCGAATGAAAATCAAGTTAACCGACATAACCGCGAGTCTAACTATCAGAAAGTTCGGTTTAATCCCGTCAAAGTGAGACGGTATTTAGATAATGTTGATACAAATGAATAATAAAAGGATTGCAATGAAGAGTGTGAAATATACAGAAATTGTTTGCTTTAATCACAGCTTATATCCTTGCGTTTGTCACGCATGACAAGTATACGAATAGAATAACATAGGCCCTTTTTCCAGACACCAATTTTATTATCGTTTTCCGCGTGTATATTAAAATAAAATACCGAACAACGAATATACTCGTACTATTCTATTATTTACAGTTAAAGAATCGTATTCAAGAGACTAACGTTACTGTTTCCAATGATTAACTCTCCTGAATGTATTAATATTATATTAATAATTACTTTATAGATCTGAGTGTAAGGCGAGTGTTGCAATTGCATATATTTACCCATGAACGAAGATCACGTTTGAATTTAAAACCTCGGACGTTGACAATGTAATACCGAAGAATGTTTTTGTACCAACTTTTAAAGGATACCGAAAAATGTAAAACGAATAGTCATGATTGCTTTTGTTTAAACGACGATCGAACTTCGTCGAAATTATTATTGGTATCTTGCATCGGCACGCAAGTTTTGTATCAACCGCGACGATTATACTGTGTAATTAATCGCTTCTCAGTAATTCTTTCGCAACACGCGTTGCGAAACTAACGGAAAATGAGGAAAATTTCTTTACGTTATTTTAACGATAACGTACACATATTCATCGTTTCGTACACGCATACACGCGACAAATTTTCAAACCTTTTCTTTTTCAAATAAAGCGTCGTACGAAACAACGTTATTCTACATTTTCGATTCAATTTTTCCACGTAGAATCATCCCCCTCGTTCGCTTAGAAAACCAGTTACGGGACACCCTGTATATTCGGAATAACGACGAAACTAAAATATTCCGTATTTCCAGGGAAAAGATAAATTTGTAAACATTTTATATTTATCTAGAGAGCATGTGCGATACGCATTGTTTATTCTACGATATAACTATGTTATATCTTCTTTCTGCGAAACGGTACGACTGTCGACGAAACAAGTACGTTACGCATAAATATACGCATGAAGAAAGCTCTATTTTTGTAAACAACACAATTATTTGAAAGTGACGTTTCTATTCTATTTTATTCGTTCGAATTTTCCTCCGGATGATGATTGACGTATGAAAAGGATCGTTCGAAGGAAATCGATCGCAAAAAAGGAAAGAAAATACACCGATCCTATCGCGAACAGGCGAAATACGAGTGATGATTGTACTCGAGAATTCGTGACCGATGAGTGAGAAAACTGATCGAAGTCGTTGACATTATCTCGTTTGTAATTTGTACAAAATTTACGCATACACGTCATATATGAGACGTTCATTGCACAAATCGGTTAACTCCGTAAGACAAACAGTTGAGAAATGCGATGAAATAATATACATCGTTTTTTAACATTCCCTTTATAATATACTTTATGATATAAAATTCGAAATAAATATCGAAAAAATGTTCTCTCCTTTTCGGGAAAGTTATTATAAATATAAAAACTTATGACTGTATACCGAGTGCTTTGACACGTTCAAAAAATGGAGTTGATCGATTTGTCCAGTGAACGGTTCGTGTTATGCGATCCAATACCTACAACTCTACTTATTCTTGCAACTCCGTAATTCACGAGTTCATTCCGTTTGTAGCGATTTCCACAAATGATTTACAAACCGTCCGTCACTCCGTAACAGAGTATAATGCAGCGTAAATACATCGCGTACATTTTTCGTTATCTAACGAATTTGAATAAATACATTATTCAATGAAATACCGTCGCTGTATATTAACCGTATTCTTGTTTATTACTGAACAATGCCGAAAGCTGCATAACGACAGGAACTTACATCGTGTACCACGAGAATGCCAAGTATCCATATTTCTTTTTAGCGTCGGTGCAGGTAACAATCTTACATTGGCAAAGGCAACCATTTCTTTTATTTAAGCCTCTTTCTTTTATCGCGCCCCATTGGCTGTCTGGAAGACGGGTCTGTGTCACAGATTTTTAATTTTGCGGAAATGAGGAAAAACTACTAATGTCATTTTTGTAAACGGCACAATTATTTGAATGTGACGTTTTTATTCTATCTTATTCATTCAAATTTTCATTGATTATCGATGTCCTAAGCGTCTAATGCAGCATGCAGTCAGCGTAAAAAGTATTCGTACAGCAACTAATTTAAAACGAAATTGCTAAGAAAGGAAATAAGAGGTTAACATTAAATAAACTTTCATTTACGCAAATTGTACTGTAAAAAGTATGTAAGAATGTTGGTCAATTATTTGCTTCCCCTAAAATTTATGTCCAGGCTAAACCCTTGAACCTAGAAAGCTGATATTTCGCACACAGGTTTCCTTTATGATGTATAGGAATATACAAGGAATAAGAAAGGATATATTATATAGGGGTTGCAACGTTTGTACGAGGAATATTTTACTCGCGGTCGGATTTGCTGGAAACTTGGGTTCAATGGTCTTTGATACAATTAATCAAACACATATTTCGGCAATTTAAAAAATTCAACCCTTAATGGGGTGAAAAAGGCCTGGAAAGTTTGTATCAACGCCACAGCCAAACCCTTGAACCGTGAAAGCTAAAATTTTGCACAGAAGTTTCCTTTAAGATGCATACAAGAAATAAGAAAGGATATTTTAAAAATCAACCTCCAAGGGGTTAAAAAGGGGTCGCAAAGTTTGTATGTACGAAATACACTAATATCAGTAGTTAAATCATTTCAAAGCTTGTTCGAATTGTACCGGTATAATTTATTAACTATTATACTAACGTAGTATGCTACTATTGTATATAATATTGTTAATATCTTGTGTTTCCACCCTTTGCTTTAATCACAGCTTACATCCTTGCGTTTGTCACGCATGGTAAGTATACGAATAGAATAACATAGATCCTTTTTCCAGACACCAATTTTATTATCGTTTCCCGCGTACGTCTACTTTCGCGCGCAGTTAAAAGTGAGTAAGTCTCAGCTTACCCGCCTTGCAGACGTCCAGGTCTAGATCACCGGTGATCCCGTGCGGGAACTTGTTACTCAGAAGCTCCTCCGCGGTGAACTTGCGTCTATGCCTTTCGAAGTCTCTGTCCCTGGAATCGCCGTCAACCGCCCTGCAATCGGCGCACCTCGTCGCCAAGCAGAGAATCGAAATCACCTCCAGCAGTCTCATCTCGAATAGGTCGATCGAAACCAACAGACAGCCGATGATCGCCTACCGTATCGGCTAGGCCATAAGAGACCCGATCGTACTACCGTCGACACCGATGCATTTGCCACTGATTTCTCTTTCACCCTCTTCGTTCACCTACCACGAGCCCGGTCCTCCACCGAAACTCGAAACCACCACACGTGAACGCGGGAAAAACTGATCTCGACGCGGATGAGAACCACCGATATCACATCGTCCGCGTCTAGGAGATATCCTTCGTCTCGAGACCCACGAAAACCCTCGCCAGACCGAGAGGACGGTGTCCTTGGCAGAAAAATTGATTGGAAACGTCGCGAACGGGACGTTGAAAGAGCGATTCTGCGATTCCAACCCCTTGCACAACCACCGACCTACCGGCGACGACAACAACGACGATAACAAAGAACGTATACTCGAGATCGGTCCCGGAGAAACGCGGAAACGATCTATGGGATCAACGGCGTACCGCGAACGACCGAGACGGACGCGTAATCGTGACTAAAGAGGTTCGGGCCGCGCGGTCCGATCGGGCAGCTTCAGCGGCGTTCGTCATCGGCGGCGATAAGGAGCGATCTCGCGAGAAGAAGGCAGTCGGGAGCCGCGGTCAAAGTTCGCGTCACAGATTAGAGGACGGATTGCTGGTCGACGATCGTCCTTGCGTGGAGAACGTGGAGAACAGACTGATCGTCCCTCGCGGCCGACACGACGCGTCGTTCGAAAGCGCGCGCTCGTACTGGCATTAAGTCGAGAGAGGGACAGAGGAGGAGGAGGGATATGTATGTATATCTCTAGAGGGGATGCCGGGAACAACCAGTCTCCTCCCTCGCAAACCTGCACGGCACGAGGGTGGCCGAGACACTGACCGAGCTTCCGCGGCTCGGGCACGACCGAACCCTAAAGAATCCTCTCGCCTACCCGAATAACGCTCACCGCCCTCTCCTCGCTCTTCCGCACAGTGCTTGGAAACAGTCACGGGCGAAACCCTAGGTTTCTTATAAATCTGAAATTTGCCGATACGCTTGTCTCGTTTCCTCTTTTCAACATTTCCCAGAGAAAGAAACGAGACAAATTCGAAGCCTAGGGTTTTGCCCATCTTTGCTTCAAACATGGAAAATACCTTGAATTATACGTCAAAGTTTCGCGAATCCGTTATTATTAGACTGCGGATCTTGATGGATCTATAGGAAATTTGAACGTCTAAGAAACTACGAGATGCAAGCGATATGCAAGAATATAAAAAATATTTGAAAGTAAAGTTCATGTTACAATACTCGCCGAATAAAATTAATTTCTATTTAAGATTTTATTTCGCATAAAGATCCGCAGTTACTATATTCTCCTAGCCAAATTAACTGTATTCACCTCTACGAATGGTTCTTTTCATCATTTCATACGACACAGTCCCTAACCACCGAATTAGAACCATTTCTCGCGTTTTCATAATCTGTTTACGAGGAATTCATCGTGGAGTAGAATCCGAAGCGGCGCGAATTCGCGTCAGCGATCGCGAACGTGTTGATAATCAAGCTCCTGGCGTAAAGAGTAATACCGGACAGGTAACACGAGAGAAAATATCAGAAACGTTACGATTTTGCCAACTCGAGCCTATCTCTGTCGTGCCACGAACGAATCCTGTTGTGCGCGGGCAGCGCAAGTTAAAGTCTTCCGAAGGACGATGGCGCATCAGCGTCGCTTTCGGCTGTATATTGATAAATATTCCAAAAGTGGCGGGGTCCGTCGCCCACGGAAACACGTGTTTCATATCCCACGCAGCGACCTGTATCGGTCAAGTATCGGATTACTGTCATGGGATCACCCTTTAGGAACCCTGCCTGTCTATCCGAGGGTAAGTGCATGTCGACGCTGCACAGAAACCCTCCACGAGAATAATCTCTGAAGGCACGGGGGGGAAATACCGAATTCTCTGTTAACATCACGCACGAACGAACAGTCCCCGTTACACGACAGACCGATGGAAAACAAACGAACGATGGTGCCGAAACGAATCATGCCCATTTGAATTTCAACCCCGGCTCCGTCTAACGCGGGGTGCGTCCGTGTTCGGTCGTGCCAGCGCATTTTGCTAATCGTATCGACGAAAAAGTGCCGAACGAGTGTAGTATCCGCGCCTCCCGTACCCCCAACAGTATGGAGTCAAATAAGAACACGACACGTAGGGTACGGGATTGGTCGCGCAGGTAAAGCGGTCGACCGTGGATCCACGGATCGTGGATTCGTATCCCCGTGCCTTATTTTTCGTATAGACTCCTACACGAATGCAGACGCGAAAATGCTTCCTTGGCGAATCGAAGCCTTACGAAGATTTAGTTATTGTCAGAGAAAGTGCTCGAGGTGGGTTTCTTCGGAATGGAGTGTAACGTTCGACTATACGTGGAAACAAGTATTTGCCAATTTTGGTATCAGGTCGTTCCAAAAGTTTCTTTCGTTTTATTTATAATTGATACATACACAATATTTGATGTTTCACGTTGCATTACTGAATTGCGTATGATTCGTTTCGCTTCGTTGCTGTTGCAGCATTAACGTAATTGAATGTAATTCACGAAAGAGACTTATGGGACAACCTAATATTTACCAGGCTGGCCAATTTAAGGGATTTATTTGGTAATTCAACGGAACATTCGCAATCAATTTTGCGGGAAGAATTTTAAGTAATTATTATTTCGGAAGGTAAGCGTATTAAAGGGTAGATACCCCAAAGGTAATTCCTAGAATGTTTAACTTACGAATGAATGGCGTTCAAATGTTTGTGAGTTTGTCGAGTAGGTCGAGTCGGATTGAAACTTCTTGTCGCATCTGTATGCTTCCCTCAAGATAACAAAAACAAAATATACATGTCGAATCGAGTAACCTCCTCCTTTTTCGAAGTCGGTTGAAAAGAATATGCGATCCGCTATGGAAGAAATAATAATTGTACTCGAATTTGATTAGTAAGAACATTTTGAAATAAATCTCGTGGAAAAAAAGAGTAACGTTTCGTAGATCTTCATCGAGTCCGGTCAACACATCGAAAGAAATTCTCTTACAGAAAAGACTAATTGAATAAAACGATCGGGCATATTAATTAATTCCTTGTAATATAAAAATCCAATGTTGTTTCTTTTAATTAGTATTAGTCGAAATAGAACGTAACCCACATTCGTGTCTCGCGGTAATAACTAACAATAATTCATCAAGAACAGCTCAGAGCTAGCGAACCGATGAACAAACCGTCGTACCCTTGAGAACTATTTAATTAAACACACTAGGATGTTAATTAACCTTATTAAAACGGCTCACTTGGTCACAGCGAAGCGTGAAATTATACGCTAAATTTTTATCGAAGATGGAATCGAATTTCTCTCCAAATTCTCATCGAACAAGCTCGCCCATCTCGATATCGGTTATTTGATTCTGCGCAACACAGATCGTTATTCTCCGAAAACAAACAAACAATTTCAACTTCAACCGTGCAACTGACACTCGCCGCTCTCGAACGGAAACAATAATAAAATAACAACACGAGTGGACAAAGGATCGCGCGCACGATACAGTTTTAAATATTTAATTTAATCGCGCTCGAAACACAATGCAACGAAACGCGAAACGTTGCGCGAAAGTTACAGCGAATCGTAAGGGTTCGAAATAAATGCCCGCCCGCGGGATTCCGGTGCTATCCGCTCCATAACGAGCCACTGTACGAGCGGAAACTTCTCTACAATTAGCGTGAAATATTTTAAACGTCCGCCTGTACCTCCACAATTCTGTTAGATCCCACCCTCCGTCGAGGGAGGAAGCGAAAACGCCAGTTACAATTAAGGGGGTAGTTCGGTTTAAAGAGCGGGAATTTAAGCTTTCTTTCCCGTACGAATTTCAAAAGGTACCATCCAATTTATCGATTTCAAATTTTCCGTACGTACGCACGCAAACATTAAGTATTTACATACATTTTCGTAAATATTAACGACCGTCCATTCTCGCGTCACATACTATCGCGCGGAAGGATGGAAATTCGAGCGACCAACGGCGTTTCTGCTTTAAGCGCCTGTAATCTTTCAATGAAAAAGTACAGCAGCAATAAACCGTGATAAATCGCCGCATTTCTAAAGAAAAGTTCGATTTTTTGCGGGACCCTTTGTTGCCCGACAACCATAGAAGTTTTGAAAATAAATTTCAAGGTTTTACATGGGCTTAGAGCATGGGTTCGCGTTTTGTAAATCCAAGGTAATTTCTATTTTGTTTTTGTGCTTAAACTCGAGACAGACCAGCGTAAAATAGAGTTTTCACTATGTTTTTTACATTCTTTATTATTGGAAGAAAAAAAACGAACGCAAACGCCAAGAAAATTATAATTTTCATTACGATTTTAATACAGTTTTTGTATTAGAAGATATACCATATTCGTTATTAGAACAAATTGAACATGTTTTGGGACAAACGGGACACTTTTTGTTACGAAGCTCCACCATACTCAGCATGTGCCCGAGAAAAAAGTGGTTACTAGAGACTTATTGATGTTTTTATACGTCCTTCGGTTCCCCGGATTTAAATATCATTGACAATGTATGGAAATCACTTTCTAGACAGGTTCACGACGGTGGATGGCAATATGTAAAATCACTTCGGGTTTTATCAATGCTGTAGAGGCAGCTAGGATGAACATCACAGACGCATATTTACATCTCCTGCATGGCCCGCGTTCCCTATACAGTTTTTGAATTTATAACGAAGAAAGGGAAACGTGACAAGTATTAATGCACAAAAAATTCAAAATACGAATCATTTGGTCTATTCGTTTTTAGAGTAAAGCTATTTATTTAATGTTACGATTCGTAACATATTACTATTAGGTTGTCCCGAAAGTTTCTTTCGCGTGTTGCACTCAATTGTTTTACGTGGCAGTGTTTACATAAATAAACAATCTAATTTTATAGACATCGATGTTGTAACAGTAACGGAACGAAATGGATCGTGCACAATTCGGTAACGTAACATGAAACATAAAGTATCGCGCATGTATTACTTACAAATAAAGCGAAAGAAACTTTTCGGACAACCTAATAGTATCGGTAAGAATTCTAAATGTTTCAATTTTGGACATTTCGGTTCCGTGCGTTCCTTGGTATACAGGGCGAGTCCGAAGAAACAGAACACCTAAATATCTCCGTTACTTTTCGTTGTGCAATTGTATATTCTATTTTGATAATGAACTTTACTAACGATTGACTTTACTCGCTTCGTTCGCATGCGATGTTTATGTCGGTGTTTATAAATTTGGGTTCCGAATGTTCCCATTCAAGTGCCGACAATCTCGTCAATTTCACGTTTTCAATTTCGCGTACAGAAACGAGCGATGGACACGTGGAAAGTGTTCTATAAATATCGAAAACCCAGTAGTAAGTCAATCGTGACACTAGCAAACAAAAATGTTTATATCTCAGAAATAACTGAGATAGTCGACCTTCGGACCTATGTTTACTAAAGCTTTTTTACTCGGTACAGTGTGCCCTATATATAAATATTGAATGCTTTTTTCTTTTAACACCCTCTATAAGATATAAATTCAAACGAAACCAATTAAAACTCCGATGAAATAGTACACGTAGCAATAATCGATTCTTTCGAAGTTTCAAGCCAAACTGCCTCCCTCGAAGCGAAACGTTTCATATTTATTTCCTAGACGTTCCACACAGAGAAAAGTCCAGCCTCGTATCTTTCGGCGAATCGTTCCCGAAAACTTCTCCGAAAATTCGAACCGCGAAACCGGCGCCGCGAACCCGGCCGAAAACTTTTCTGCTTCGCGCGAATCTCTTCTCCCGCGTTCGGTTTCTAATTTTCCTGCGCTCGCTGCGAACGCGGAAAACTCGAAAGTCTTTCCCGCCCCCTACAGTCCCCTCCAGTCGCGACGGTCCACCCTTGGCGGAGCTTCGACGGTGAAATAATTAACGTGGAAAGTTTCCGCGCGATCGAAAGATCCTTGCGTTACGATACAGGGGTGCCGCTGTAAAGTGGATCGTCGACGAGCTTGGCGACATTAATTAAAATCGCCGAGTGTTTAAACCCCCGCGAAAATCACCCACGCCCCCTCCTCTGTCATTCTGCTCCTCCCTCTTTCATTGTTGAAAAATTCAGACATTTTCACGCCGTTTAACACGTTGATCGCCACGTCACCCGTATGTGGGGGTGACAGTGCTTTATCACTGAAGAACTTAAAAAAATTAATTCTGAAAATTAAGCTTCACAGGAAATGAATTTAAATGGAATTCGTGTATTCCGATGAAGTTACAATAATAAATACCACGTCGGATGTTTACGATTACGTAGTCTCCAATAGTCTGAATAATATTTAATCCTAGCAGAAATTTTCAAAAGCTAATGTATTTTTCTAACGCATACAGGGTGTCCCAAAAGTCGGGGAGGAGCCGGAAACGGGGGGTAGCTGAGACGATTCCGAACAACAATTTCCTTTGCAAAAATGTCGGATGGGGCTTCGTTAAGGAGATATTAAGCGAAAACCCCGACCAATCAGAGCGCGAGTATGCCGGTTGAGCGTAGGATGCGCGATAGGCGGTCGCGCTCATACGCTACTGCGGCCGCTCAAACGGTCTACGCGCGCTCTGATTGGTCGGGGTTTTTTGTTAATATCTACTTAACGAAGCCTCGGACAACATTTTCTCTAAGGAAAAAGTTGTTTCAAATCACCTCCCGAACCACCCCTTTCAAGGTGTTACAACATTTTTGGGATACCCTGTAGTTCAATGATTGGCTGCTAACAAGTGACACGACGTGCATCGAAGGACATTCACGCGGCCGCCAGCGCGTAACCTTCGCTACCGCGGCCGCTCGAACGGTCTACGCGCGCTCTGATTGGTCGAAATTTTCGCTTAATATCTCCTTAACGAAGCCCCATCCGACATTTTTGCAAAGAAAATTGTTGCTCGGAATCGTCTCAGCTACTTTTGGGACACCCTATAATTTCTAGATATAACTAATTTTTGTTACCGAAACTTTTTGCTTTTCACATACAAAGGGACGTTCGAAGAAGAAAATTTGACAGTGTAGATTCAATTTGAATAGTTCCATTGAAACGCGTGCTTTAATGTTTCGTCGTGTCGGCGCCGGTACGTGTCGTTGCCGGTACGTGCCGGTGCGCGTAGTCCGAATCGATCTTTACTCGAACGAAACCGTTCCCATCTTTCGTGTCGAATTCTTCCATCGACGCTTCATTTTTGAGCCCTGATCGCGGAGAAATACATTCACGGCTAAGCACCACCGAAGGATATTCCCGAATGAAATTCTTCCATTGCGATTTCATATTCGCTCGCAGCGTATATATAATGTGTTACACGAGCGCAAGAGCGGAGTTTATCGCGGAGAACGACGAAGAAAAATGGGCGAAACGCGAAGAAAAACCGTGAAACGAGGGCCGGTGACGGGGCAAAGGGGACCGTGAGAGGTAGAAATGGAAGGAGAGAAATCGACGGAGAACGAAAAACCAGCGCGTTGTGCTCGTTTAAACGAGCTGCCAACGAGTAATTAATCAGCGTTAACACGCAACTCTTCGCTGCGCTCATAATGAAGCCGATTAGATGCGCGTCGAGGCTTTCATCTCTCGAGACTTCGTCTCCCGTTGAAAACGATCTCGTCACGCCGATACCGCGGAAGAAAGAAATTCAAGGATTTCGAACGGGGCTAAACATCATTTGCAAAGTCTAACGATATCGGCGACGAAAGATACTCGATATACAGACGTTTGCGAGGAACGCGGCGCGCCAGTGCCCTTCGATTTTTATTCCGAACGAGAAACATCCACGACAACCATCGAATTGTAAGAGTGTGAAGAAGGCTAAAGAGCATCGCATACAGCGGGTTTCGTTCATTTTTCTGTTACAAAATTTCATTCAACGCTCTATCACTTTCAATTTATTTGTGAAATCAATGTTAAATAAAAATATTCCAAAGAATCGTGTACGAACGTTTAAACGAATACGAGATATGATAATTGTTCGATCTCGCGCGAGATGGATTTGAATTCATTCATTGAAAATATTTCGAATAGTATCACGGATAACGGATGTTATATCTATATTTAAAACAAAGCGATATTTTAAATTTTTTACTCTGATAATCCGAAGCAATCATTCGTTCGTTCGTTCGTTCATTTATTTAAAGTGCGTAACTTATTACACGAAATTGTTGCGCTACTGATTTCTTATTACTAGCTTATTTCCATTCTTCTCATCGTCGTCTTACATGACTTCCGCGTTGTTTCGATATCGTTTGCAGTATCTCTCACTTCTACAAATATTTCTATTTAACATTTATTTCACAAATAAATCGTAAATAACAGAGTGTTTAATTAAATGTTGTAATAGAAAGTAAATGAAACCCGTTACACGCAATGTCCTTTGAACTCTTCGCACCCTTCACCAGATATGCGGAAGTTTAGTTTTTATAATTATAATCGATGTCGATCACAAAAAGAACAAACATTTGAGAATAACTTACTCGCCACAGAAAATCTCTCGACAAGAAGATTGAAAATGTTACGGTTCGATCAAATTTGCACTGATTTGCAATGATTTGCACCGATAATGTCATTTCCGATGTACAGTAAGAGATATAAGAAAAAGCATAAATTAAAATCGTCTCCGAAGAGGTTAAATAAAATACTACTTCTAAATATAATTCGAAAAGACTTCCTCCAACAAATAAATCGTTTAATTTCTATAATTTCGAATCGGATTCAAAATAAAGTAAACTATTCACTGTCGACGATTCGAAATAACGTTTCACCAAGCTCCCGCAACATGGGAATTTAAATTCCACAACATTTGAATGCACGATATTTTCTGTACGAAATCGAAGTTGAAGAACACCGACGCAGAGGGTAGATTATTATCTCAACGCCGATGCCGGAAGTATACCTTCGGTATTACCGGCAGATTCGCGAAGCTACGAGAGGATATTCGGATCGATCATTCCGGTTGAATATTTTCTGGTAATGGAACATGAAGCTGCATAATGATGTGCTCGAGTGAAATGAATACCGTGAATGACGGCTCTTTCAACCCGAGGATATAGAAATGTAACTTTTATCGCTTTCAACGACGACGATAGAGATTCGAACTCTCTATCGCGTACATTTTATTTCGTCTTTCAGAAATTGCTTCTGTATTATTTGTTCGTAAAATTAATTTGTACTAAAACTAAATAGTAAGCGAGGCTTTAGTATAAATTAAGTTAAAGTTTTCGGAGAATTAATGTGAACTTACAAATAATAGCACAAAAGAAATTGGTCGCTTGTAATGTAACTAGCAATGTGTTATTTACACACGTACAATTCGCGAGAGCAAAGAAATAATAACTGCGTCTTTTAGTACAACCAAATAGCTAAAAAAATATGATTATTTTTCAGGTTCTTTTTCTTTTTTTTTTTTTTCTAAAATACCTTCAACTTTCTATTTGCTTCTTTTACTGTCACTATATTTTTTTTTTTAGAATGATTTTTTAAGAATTTCTTACGCCACTTTTAAAATCAACTGCTCCTCTATTTTCACGCTGCATTATATCGACCTTCTATTGCACGATGCCTTCTCGATACGTCCATCGATTCCGCAGCTTCGCTTATTATTTAACTTTAATGTAAATTAATGTTACGCACAAATAATTTAGAAGCAATTTTCGAAACACGAAATAAAATGTATGCGATAGAGAGTTCGAATCTCTAGCGTTGTCGTTATCGAAAGCCGATAAAGTTACATTTCTATATCCTCGGGTCGAAAGAGCCGTCATTCACGGTTTACGTTTATTCGTTTACGAATAGTGGACTATTATATCCCTCTCGCATCTTAAACAGTGCTAAACTTTGAAAAGAAGTCGATCTTTTTGCGCATGAAATTCCGAACGCAGCCACAGATTGTCTGATTTCGCAGAAGTATTATGCTGTCCGTGCAAAAACGGAAAAGAAATCAAGCGCCGTGCATACACGGTCCTATTCATTGGCCTAACTTACTGCTTATCACAGCGATCATCGCCCGTCGGAAGAACGACGTAGATATGCCTCCCGCACAACTGCAGCCTCTCGTAAATACAAAACTGAATATGAACGAAAGAAACGACAAAATTCTTTTTCGATATTCCTTAAAATACTAATTGAATATTTTTGTTAACGCATCAGGCGGTTTCCTAATTCCATTTGTAAGAAAAGTATTACCTGAAGATACGGAAACATGTTAAAAGAAATTATTTCTATCGATGACAAATAACTAAATTCAAACTCGGATCTACCTGTGTAATACACTGATTGAATTCATTTTGAACCAATTAGTGACGCCCTCGCTGACAAGATGACGAAGTTTGTAGTAAAATTGTGCATATTCATGCCGCTAGGATGGAGCCACTAATTCCAGGTATGTGACCGATACCTGGTAAATGGTAACTTCCTTATCGACACCGCAGTGGATTACCACCTGAACTTTGGCGTAAACTTCTTTATCGATTCAGATCAAGATCTCTTTTACCGTCTTTTGTTCCGTTTATCTTTTTGAATTTCTGTTTGATTTTGTTATTAAAAAATTGCTTTCTGATTATTCGATACTTATATTCTGAACATAAATTTACTATAGTCTCTAGTATATATATTCTCTTTTACACAAAGATGGAACGTTATCAAATACAGAAATCATTTACTGTGTTAAAACCACTTTTGCGATTCTTTGATGAAAGATCCAAATGTTGATGCTGCATGAAATGTTGCTAATGTCCTATAGTTTATTTTACTATTTAATAAAGTACAATTAATTTAATCTGTATATTTCAATATGTTTTTTTAATGAAAATATATTTACATGTATAAAAAGTTTCTTATAATCTACTATACAATACATTTATTACATAAGTAACATACAAGTACTATCAAATTGCAAATTCAAAAATATATTATTTACCTTTTTAAATAAAATAAGAGTACAAATATATATGTCATTATATCACCTATGTTTTACACATACAGCAAGCCCTTGATTTACGCGGATTCGCAAATACACAGTATTCATGTTCTCATATATATTTGATAAAGAAGCATTCTTTAACTTTAATTAATTAAAGTTAAAAAAATCACTTGACTCGTTCGCTTCTCTTTAGTCATCTTAGTCCAATAATTGTATTTATATAATTCGACTTGAGCGGAAAGTTTCGAAAGTAATTAGCTATGTAAATTGAAGACTTGCTGTAACTGTATGTAATTTCATTCCAGTCTCACAATATCGTAATAGCCAAGAACTATTTTAATGATAGTACTACAGAAATTGATCGGTACTCAAACGTTAATGCCATCGATAATAATAGAACTTAATGTAATAAATACTCTGAAATTATGCTCATAGCATATCAGAGCTGATTACTTGACAACTTCTTTTAATAGAGACATGCGGATACTGTTGACGCCACCCTTGTATAAAATCACTAATACCTTCACAGAAACTAAGGTCAATCATTTCTAACTTTGGGCAAAATAATAGACATCCGTAATATATAGCAGGAGTAAGAGAACGAGCCCCCATTAAATCCAATTGTTGCAATCGTGGACAATATAAAAGAGGTTCCAAGTCATAATCTGTTAACCCTCTAAGAGCTGCTAAAAATACTTTCTCCAGGTATCGACAGGAAGATAGTAATGCTCTTAAGGAATTGCCAGGAGCACCCAGTCCACCACTATATTACAACATACCAAATTAATATATGTTACTTATGTAAACGATAAAAATTACTTTTTATTGACAACGTACCACCATCCAAAATCCACTTCTCGAAGATTAGTACAACGTGACAAGGCTCTAACTCCATGTGGAGTTAATGTTTGAGCTTTCCAAAAATCTACACTTTCTAAATATGGACAAGAATTTCCTAATTTGATTGCTACCTCGTCTATATTTAAACGATCATGCATTCCTGCTAAATTCAAATGCCGCATTTTAGGGTTTGTCTTTAATATAGAACATAATGTAGCAGTTTCAATATTTGTTCTGTAAAGTTCTAAGCGCTCTAGCAATTCCAAATTTTTAAGTTTTGAAAACCCTTCATTCGTTACTCCCAGACAGTTGCGTAAACACAATTCTAGATAACATATTTAGAATGAGTAATTTATATGATTTTATAAGACATGTGACAATGATATTTTCACTTACCTTTTAATTTCTTACAAACTTTTGAAATCTCAAGGATAATCACATCATTAACAAACTGACAACAATTTAATCTTAAATGTGTCAAAAGAGATCCAGATGTGCAAATAAAATATATAAAATCTTGATGTTTAATCATATTATAATTTCCACACCATGAAAGATCTAATCGTTGTAAATATTGACACCTAGGTGCTAAACAATTTAATGCTGATGTGTCCAAACAGTACCAATAAGGTTTTAAATTAAGACTTGTATACAACAAAGCGTCTCTTGCAATATTATTAAAATGTCTGTTTACTGTGCATAAACTACATAACGATCTTAAATCTAAATATTTTAAAATTTTTAGCACTGTTTCATCCTGTAAAAATACATTGAGAGTAAGATACTATTATTAATATTTAAACAAATGTGATATAATACAAATATGGTACTTTACTGGTAGTGCAGAAAAACTGCCACATGGTTGATTTTCAGAATCAGTTGAAGATATTAAAGTCCTATCCTCGGGAGAGTTATTCGCTTCACTTAATGCATTTGATGTTGAATAATGAATATCCCTGATAAGTTTTGGAAAGTCTTCTTGTAAAAATTGTTGTAAACTATTAAATGCTTCTTCTATGGGAGGAACTGACTGATAGTGTTGACCTATTTTAGATATTAACTTGCCTTTGGAAATATCATCTATTATCTTGCTATAATATTTATAAATATGTTACTATTGTTATAACAGTATCTGAAATTTATATAAAGTTAATGATAGCATACCTCTTAAAAACTTTACAGTGCTTAGGAAGTGTCTTCTTAAGAATTATCAAGTCCTGATTTGCCTTCAAATAATCCGGTGTTAGATTGTAAATATCATCACTACTATGTTCAAGGTAGCCCAATTGTTGTGAAAGATCATTTAAATTTTGATTATGTAAATTATTGTTAGGCACAATCAATTTAGATGTTCCAATGAGCAACACAGCATCTAACTCTGTATAATAGTCTAATAAGTTATGATTAAATTCCAGTCTTATCATTTTCGTTTTAAAATTACATAGCTGCAAACGTGGTGAAAATATCCTTGGCTTATGTGGTACAATCTGAGGAAATCCACTCCATAATTGAAACCATTTTCCCTCAGAATTTTGTGCCCAAATACCAACTACGCTTCCAGGATTATAAGTTTCATATATTGATACTCTAATTGGATAAACTTCTTGATAATATTCTAAATCTTGATAACATACAAAATCTGTTAATTTATTTTCATTCTATATAAACCATACAAATTAACAGTATCATTTTTCACCTATATAATCCTGGCTTATAACATCTTCATTATTTTGTGGCATATAGTCTATCAGTCTTGAAGGTGCTTTGTTCCACCATTGTCCATATGTTCTCTACAAATATTTATAATTCTTTTAACGAAACTATATTTCATAAATTATTCTATACTTGAATATTTGAATTGCTAATTTATGATTATAGTACCAATATTATTGCTATTAATCATGCGTACTCTTTTATTTTTAAATATACTTCTATAGGTCAATAAGATTGTATTAATAATATTATAATAGTGTCCTTGACTGTAATTAATTATTACATTTTTGGTACAGTATTAATGATACAAAAAAGTATAAATTATTTCAATTCATATGCAAAGCTATAGTATTTTCGTTTTTATATTCATATTAATGACAATTGCCATACGATTTATACGGCTCAGTAATATGTTGAAAATAACAACTTACCATAACAAAAGCTTGTGGAAAATCTCCATAGTCCGGAAATTTACTGGGATTCCCAGCAATATTGTAGGCAGTATAAGAAATACTGATATTACTTCCATACTGGGAACTGAAGTCGCATACATCTTTTACAAACTGTTCAATAAATATAACAGTTTCCTCTTTTCCTTCAATTCGTCCTCCATTTATCGGTACTATTTCGACCTTTGTTTCGTCATGAGATATCATGTCATTCACAATTAATCGGAAAGTTGTAATTTCAAAATATCAATCAATATAGGTTAATCACTGTCACTTTTGTTATTTGTTTACACGTACAATGTAGATATATGGAAAAGTCACTTGAAAATTGAAAGTCATTCATAACCAATCGTGCGAAAACATCTATTTCTTCTCTCTTTATTTTCTATACCATTCTATTCTAGAATGTACGTATATGTAAAATATGCACAGCAAATGAAAATGATATTCTTTGGATTATAATTTTTGGTACATCCTACCATTTGTATATTATTGTTATTTTGCACTATGAAATTGTCACGTTTAATTCGTCCTAACTTAAAAATGGTTATGTTTTGCATAAAATCAAACCAAAGAGCTTTTCTCGATAAATAACACAGAGAGAAAGAAATGAAACAAAAAAGTGAGTGCCAATTAATATCTCAACATTTACATGCCAATCGTTATAATTGTATACGAGATTGGTTACTGTAAACCCAATAAAGCTTAATATCACGCGACAAGTCAAAATACTCTTCGTAATAAAAAAAATCGTAATGTATATTTGTCTATCATAATTTTTGTAATCTATAGACATCGTATCGGAGATAAAAGTATGTAATTAAAATTTAGTAAATTCAACTTCCGATGCGGGCTGTTTAAAAATCAATAATCCCTGCGGGCGATACCATTATGCGTATAAATATACAAACAATTACAAACAATTAACAATTAGTGTTCCAAGTTTCGATCCATCTCGAAAATTCAAGGCCAGAAATTGGCAAAAGTCTTATCTAAATATAAATTTTGAATAATGAATAATAAATAAAAAACTTTTAATTCGTTATTTGTCCAGTAAGAAAATGAAATTATATTTCACTTGGAACGAGTAAAAAAAAACTATTCAATTAAATAAATGTTATGGTAAATCGATATTTTCTTTCATCATCTATTATTCAAATAAAATTTTGCTTCTTATATACGAAATTCATTCAGAATTTTATATTCGATTTTCTTGTATTTTTTTTATTTAGAACACCTCAGAACATTAAAGAATATAATGAATGGGGGAAGAATCGAATTTTAACTAATAGTAATACTTTGCATCTATTAATAACATTTAGCAAAGTAATAGAAACTTATGTAATAAGTAATATTATGTTTTATCTTGAAACTGTTGATAGCAGATTCTACCTTAGATGTTATTGATGTTATTAATCTTAATATTATTTTGCAACAATTATTAACTACAGGATAGAATATATTAGATCTTGTTAATGAATCCAACTAGTAGATTTAGGATGAAGCACATTAATATTGCTCTTTTCACCAAAACTATTGGTATTATTATATCGTGAAGTAGGAAACATGGAAGACAAGTAACAAGGAAGTAAACTTACAATTGAGTGAGGTAGTTTGTATTAAGCAATTTATTTAACTTTAAAATTATAAATTTTATTACTAACAAAACAGTTATTTTCCATGCGTCAATAAGTCTATCATTTTATTTCTCTTTACTATATTTTGTTCTAACGATTTTATTCTTGCACTTTGTAATTTCCTTGCAGGAATATGTCTAAGAGCTCTTTCCCAATTATTATCTTCTTTCAAATCTAATAAGATACTAAGAACATGGTTAAGGGGAAGATTCTTTGCAGATCCGGATCCCCATGGTAAATATTCAGCTAAAGGAAGTCTAACCGTTTTGATACCTTCTTTTTTAGCTTTTGCAAATGAGACTGGCTGAGGTTTCATCTGGAAAAAAGAAATGTATTACTAAATATGACATAATGCATATATATCGTGAAAATAACCAATATTTAAATTGTTACAAATATAAACCATTGCCCTTTTAATTAACTAGTTAACTCCAAACAAGACAATAAATATACATATAAAATAGGATCGTACATAAGTCTTAAATTTAGATGCATGAAGGACTTAATATTATTTTGCAACAAGTATCAACTGATTTAATACTAGTAAATTACATAATGAACAAGAAGAAAACAAAATATATCTTACCTTGTCTACGAATGCACCTATTATGTATATCATATCATGGTCAAATTTGTCCAAAACTTGTGTACTATTTGGAGTTAGATATACTAATTTACTTTTATCAAATAATTCTAAATAGGATTTTGAAGTGATATTTAATGGAAACTCTGGATCATATACAGTAGGTATTCCTTGGTGAATTGATTGCATAAGTAAACCAGATGGATTAGCATTACAAAAATAAACATTAAAGGGATCATTGTGTACTCTGTTTGCTGCAAATGAAAGTTTCAATTGTTTTGCACAATTTCGAGTTTCATATGCTGACATAATATTCTCGTACTCGAGATCGAATACTATTTTTGGTGCAAATAACATAGCAGTTATTAATTTTTGATTGTAATGATGTGCTATTGTTGTATCATATATACGCATAAACATTGAATTGTTCTGAAGTCCATAGAATATATGATCAGATTCTTCTGGACTAGTCAGTGTTTTTTGTTCTATTTCTTCTTGTAACTTTAGCTTTTTTGCCTGTCGATTTTCTTCTTTTTTTTCAATTTTCCAAAGATATTCAATATATGACCTATATATTCAGAATACAAGACAAATGTTACACTTGATGCAATAAAATTTTAACTGTGAAAAACTTTTGGTAAAAAATGTATTAAAAATACAACCTTCTTTGTGATCTACTAGGTGCCGCAAGTAACATTAGCCAGTCCCTAGCCTTCAGGGTTTCTGGTACTCTGCCGGTTTCATGTCTTAAAACTTCTAATTCTAGTAGAAACTTTTTATAAAAGTGTTCATTCGATGGTACTTTAAGTAGTTCCTGAAGTTTTTCTTCATATTTTTTATTATATTCTAAAGTTGTTTGGTGAGATCTACTAAGATGTCTTTCATCGCAATAACAACGTGTTATCGCCACACAATGTTTGACATAATACGTTAGATGAGAGATTTTTAATTTTGAATTTAACGATTTGTATTGTACCGGATAAGCAACCACATTTGAACAAAATTTGTTTGCGACAGCGATGCTACTTCGTAAAACATTATTGTACATTTTAAAAATTAAATACTTCGAGAATAGTAACGCATAGAGTATATTTTATCACTGTTTACGACCACGCTATGGACCCGGAATAAAACATTTGTAGATAATGTACAAAATATTGGAAACTCTCAGTCCAGAAATTTAAACTGACTCGAACACGCGAGTATAAATTACTAAAACTTGCTAGAACTCGAAAATGTGAAACTAAGTTAGGTTAGGTTAATTAGTGTGAAGTTGGGTGGATATGAAACTAGTACCAGTGATGGACAAAAAAACCCTAGGCTTCGAATAAGTCTGAAGTTTGCCGATATGTCTGTCTCCTTTTCTCTTTAGAACATTTTCCAAAGAAGCAAAAGAGACAAACATATCGGCAAACTTCAGATTTATTCGAAGCCTAGGGTTTTGCCCATCTCTGACTAGTACACAAGGTGTCCCAAAAATGTTTGAACACCTTGAAATAGGTGGTTCGGGAGGTGATTTAAAACAACTTTTTCCTTAGCAAAAATGTTATCGGAGGTTTTGTTGAGGAGATATTAACGGAAAACACTGACCAATCAGAGCGCGAGTATCAAGGTGGAGCGTAAGCTACGCGCTAGCCGGCTTCGCTCATAGGTTACCGCGAGCGCTCCACCGGCATACTCGCGCTCTGATTGGTCGGAGAGCGCGGTCGCCTCGCGTTCTGATTGGTCAGTGTTTTCCGTTAATATCTCCTCAACGAAGCGTCGGACAACATTTTCGCTAAGAAAAAACTTGTTTCAAATCACCTCCCGAACCACCCCTTTCAACGACTTCCAACATTTTTGGGACACCCTTAGTTCCAAAATACCGATCTATACTGTAGTTGGTAGCACTGATGGGCAAAACCCTAGACTTCAGATTTATTCGAAACCTAAGGTTTTGCCCATCTCTGGTTGGTAGCGGTATGAAATAATCTTCAAGTATCAATCGAATGGGCGGGAATTTCTAAATTCCATTCTAATTTTATTAAAATTTTACTGAAACGAACTAATGAAAAACTTTCCTAACTATTAATTAAGAAACAAATTATTATAAAATATCACACACGCATACAAAGTGAATGTCAAAGTAAACGCACCTTGAATATTTTTATTTAAAGCAGTTTATCAGGTATAAAATTACTATCGTTTATACTTTTATTCCATGTAAATAAATAAAAGTTAAAAGGATCGTCTTGACAACAATTGTGTATTTACCAGTGACAGTCAAATGTTCAAACATTCGTAGACGTACAGCGGTACTGTCGTCATTTTTATAATATTCAAATTATAATAACAAATAACGGTGGAAGTAAATTTAAAATAGTAACATGGTTCTGTTAGGCGAATCTTTTCCAAATTTTGAAGCAGAGACGCAAATTGGCACAATTAATTTTCACGATTGGCTAGGTGACTCGTAAGGCGATATTTATTTTCACTGATCATAACCTATAATATTAAGCATGCTCTTTGAAATTATTATTTTATACTGCAACAATTTTTCCTATGTAAATAACTTCGTTGCTTTTTTCTTTTCGATATTTGTCATTGCTTTACAAATAATTAATTCTTGAATACTTTGATTATTTATGCAAAACGATTTCTGCGAAATAAATTTATACGTTTTATAGATGGGGAATATTGTTTTCTCATCCGAATGATTTTACACCGGTGTGTACAACGGAATTGGCTCGAGTAGCGAAATTGATGCCCGAATTTGAGAAATTGGGAGTAAAAGTTATCGCGTTATCATGTAATTCCGTTGATTCACATAATAAGTGGATAGAGGTAAATTTATATATCTATATATTATTAGACAAAAATTTATTCGAGACTTTTCAAAGTAATAAACAATACAGACTGATGAAAATTTGAAAAACTTGATCGCATTTTTTTCTATAGGACATAAAATCTTACGGGGAAATAAACTGTAAGGAGTTTCCTTATCCAATTATACAGGATGAATCTCGAAAACTCGCAACATTATTGGGAATGTTAGATCCTGCAGAAGTTGATAATCATGGTATACCTTTGGCTGCTAGAGCAGTATTTATTATTGATCCTGCCAAAAAAATGCGATTATCGATTTTGTACCCTGCAACCACTGGAAGAAACTTTGAGTAATTTTTTTCTTCTATTCTTCTATGTTTTCATTTTTATTTCCATCGTTAAATATTTTTCATATTTTTTTGTGACAGTGAAATTTTACGTGTGATTGAATCCCTTCGACTGACAGATAAATATAAAGTAGCAACTCCTGTTGACTGGAAGGTTTGTATTTATGGTTTCAACTATTAGTTCACTATTACTTGTATGTTTATAAAATATTTAATTCTTGCATTATGATTTTCAGAAAGGAGAAGATGTCATGCTTCAGCCTACTGTGACAGAGGAAGAAGCAAAAACGCTGTTTGATAATATTAAAACTTTAACACTACCTTCTGGCAAAACTTATTTACGTATTGTACCTCAGCCAGCTGCATATAAATAATCCTTTGAAATATAAAAACAAATATTTTACAATGTATTTTCTTAAATTATCAAAACCGATGTTTGTAAAAGTTAAAGTACATATTCTGATAATATATTGAATTTTTTGTAATATAGTACTGTCATATTCTTCGAAGTATAATTATAAATAAGCGTATTTTCATTTAGTGCCTTAACATTGGTATATAACATCGTATCACTTGAAAAAGTATACAGTAGAAATGAACATTTTTTTTTTTATTTAAAATTTCTTATCAATAATTTACGACAAAAATAATTGAAAATAATAATCTAAAATGTATATTAAAAAATTTCCATGCTTTAAGGTTTTCCATTGTCCATATCTTCCATGCACACTTTCCACTGTTTCTATTAACACAATTCACAACTTATTTCTTGTAAGGCTGTTCATTGACAAAGGTGCGCATAGTTATCAAAACAAAGATTCTAATGTTGGCATTTGCAAACAACAAAAGAAGCTGTTTATTGTATCACCTAATGTAATTAAGAGTACACTGTGTTATATACATTTTTCCAAGTACACGATCGCTTAAGGTCTCTAGGCATAATGTATATAATATTTACACTGTTTCTGTTTTTTTTTTTATTAAGTTATTACTAAATTTATTTTGCTACATTATGGTTATATCTTATTTTTATGCCTGAATGATCCGCGAACTGTTGCACGACTACGCAATAGTGTGATAGCAGTTATATAAAACAGTCCCTCGTCAAAACCAATAAAGATCATAAAGAATAATAAATTTAACAAAACTATATTTTGTTATTGTAATGTTATATAATTAAAAGTTAATTACCACACAATATATCGAGTGATAAAATACTATTGCCAGCCTTCGTACTTACAGCTTCATGTTATACATTCACACTGACAGTAATGGTAATGTGCACGTGCTTGACACGAGCTCTATTTATTTGTCCCATTTCTTCCACTTGAAATGGAAAGAGAAGTCGAATTCAATAAATGTTTTTCATTTTTCTTTCCTTCAAGTTCTTTGAATGCACTTGTGCTTTATTTTAACTAAGAATTGTCGATGCATTGAGTGATTCATTTTAAATGTCTATCAATCGACGACTTTTTTTTTCTGGAAATATCGTTGTGCGAATACTGCAGAATTATTGCAATAAAAATAGACGCAACAACAGAAGATTTGATCATTATTATCACCAGTATTATTCAAAACTCACTTAAAAACGTTCACTTCACTCGCTCGTTGTATGAGTCTCTTGCTGTTGTTCAGATTGTTGTTCTCCTTCCATTCTTGCTTGTCGTTCTGCTGCTGCTCTTGCTTGTCTTCCAGCACTGGAACGAAGATTTTTCCGTTCTGGGGGAGGTTCCACACTTAATCGTTTACCACTTCGTGCCTTCTTCCCTTTAGTGCCTTTGTTGTCTTCTTCCACCTCTGCTGGAGGCTTTGTTGTGTCCGTCTTACTGTTAGCAGTACTTTGTTGTGATGTAGTTGTATCTTCCGAAACAGTCGTTACTGGGGTTGTAGTGGTGGAAGTTAGTATCGTTGTAGATGTAGGGGTAGGGGTAGGAGTTGGTGTAGGAGTAGATATTGGAGTAGATGTAGGTGTAGGCGTATGTGCAGGGGTAGGTGTTCGAGTCGGTGTAGGTGTAGACGTACGTGTTGGGGTAGGTGTAAGCGTGGTTGTAGCTGTGGTTGTTACTACAGTTGTTGATACTGTAGCAGTTGTTTCGTTACTATCTTTCTTAGTAGCATTTGAAGATGCTTCATTAAAAGAATTATTTTCCTCTGCGGAAGTCTGTTTAACTGTTACAGATGACGATCGAATGGCTTGTTCTATTTCAGTTGTTGATACGTCCGCAGGTGTTATAGTTGTTACCGGTGTGACTGTCATAGGTTTTGCACTGACTTCAATTTCGATTCGTGACTTTTTATTAACAGGTTCAAGAGTCACCTCAAGCATGCTCGGCGTCTGCTGCTCGAGACTCTGATTGTAATCTATACTACGACCTCTTTTTTCACCCGATCTTTGAATATCTTCGAGATTTCTCGTCAAAAGTTCTGCGCTAGTTCTACTTAGATGTTCCAGAGCTTCTTTCATCTCCTGCTCTTTGTTCTTTCTTTCAATTCGTCTTTCAGAAAGATCCGCTATATCATTTTGCTCCACAGTATCTCTTTTCTCGTGTTCTATTCTACGTCTATCATCGCTGTGCAACGTCATATCCGTATACTGTTGCAATGTCATTCCGGGGTCGATCGTATATCTAGATTTCTTCTCACTATCCTTTCGTTTAGTCGAGTCCGTGATTGTATCTCGTTGCCTCGAGTTATTTCCAGACGATGAAGGTTTACGCACTGCCGAGGCACTCGAAGTCGGTGGATTCAGAAGACCACATTGGGCAAGACTTTCATAGGCCGATGATACTCCGCCAGGTTGCATCGAGAATGGATTCAGACCACCCAAACCCAGTGGTGTATATAAAAGACTGGGATTTGGAAAGAAGAAGGGAAATGGCGTCGTTGTTGGTATTGTGGACGATGCTGATGAAGTTGAAGGCACCGATGATTTACTTGTAGGAGGTTCCATTTTACTGCGAGATTTACCAGAGGTGCTAATGCTTGTCGAACCCGTGTTTTTACTGCTAACAGAACTAACAACCGGATTTGTTTCAGCCGAGCTGGTCGTAGTTGCACCTAATGCAGCCTCCATACCCGCTAAAGATGGTAAACCAAGTCCAGCAAGATTGGCGAATAAAGAATTCGTTAGACTCATATTACTTAGGTTACTAAGATTGCCCAAACCACTTAATGCACCCAAATTTGGTAAACCACCGAACGGCATTAACATAGGATTGTTCTTCGGATCAAAATTACCAAGAGAAAGTCCAGACAGAAGAGAATTGTTCAAATTACCCAACGATGGGAAATTTAGGCCTGAAGCCATTGACGTAGCTGCCAAATTGGCTTGATTTGCAGATTGTTGACTAGTAGGGCTCGGCATCATAGGAGGTCTCCCTGGACTCTTACCCTTGTTGACGTTACTTCTATCGTTCCCTGATAATCTCTTTTGCAAATCATGCGGAAGATTGCCACGTTCTTTTACAAGTTCAGCCCACTTCGGATCTACGTCGAACATTGGATTTTCAATTAACCATTGACCTAACCGTTTCAGTTGTGGAGCCTTACTGCCGGTAACCTGAAACAAATGTAGGTTTGCAATGTGAGTTGTAGTTGCATACTTCATTAAATATTAAAATATAATAGAAATATGTTCTGCAAAAAGTGTATGTTTGCGTACAATTAGGGATGAGCATATTTAACTATTTTTCTAAAAATTTATTAACGGTCAATGTGTTCGTTATTACCGAATTAAAAGGTTTTTACTCGTGTATTTCTTCAGCTATTGAATGTGTTGTTAATATATAAGATATCTATATATTTTGTATTTGATGATGAAGCCGAAGAAAAGTATACTTTAGTTACACAAATACATTTTGTTCACCTCTTTATACAATAGCACTTTTGAAGAATAAGAATAAGTTAGAAAATAGTATAAACAAATTTCAAACCTTTTTGCCTGTTAATCTGTTAATTACAGCAACATTTTCTTCGCCTGTTAATTTTTTCCAATCCAACAAGGATGGATCAACACGTGGTCGTCGTCGTCTAGGCGCATTTAAATATTCCGCACTCATCTGTTCAGACATTGCAGTTTGTTCAGCTAACCATTTGTTTACTTTAGCCTCGTGCGAATAGGATCCGATTTTAGAAGAATATTCGGCAACTTTATTGATGTCGGCGATCATTGCTTCGTAACTCTTTCTGTGACTGCTTGCAGATGCCGAATGTGCTGAATTGAAACTTTGTTGTTGCTGTTGCTGTTGTTGCTGAGACTGTTGTTGATGTTGTTGTTGCTTTTTAAATTCGCGATTCTGTTGCTCCGCTTGGGCAATCAACGCGGAGAAGCTATCTTTGTGCGAATGTAATGATGGAGGAGGTAACCCAGAAGTAGAGCTCGATGCCCGCGAAGAAGGAATAGATGTAACAGTAATAGAAAATGGTTTCTGTGTACTTGTTGGAGGATTCGGAAGACCCATTGGCGCAGACGTTGGAGTAACCGTTACATTCGGCGTAATTGTACTCTTTTTACTATGTTCAGGATAGTGAGTGCTTTGTTGCTCTTTTGCTGCACTTAATCCGAGCACTATCTCGTCAAGCTTTCTACGTTTTTTTTCCTTTCCAATAACAGGTTCATCCGTTGGCTAATTAGAATAAGAATATATATTTTAATTTACATTAATCTTTAATTATACATTAAAATTAATATATGTAGGGAAAGGTAACTACTTCTGATAATATAAATACGTACACAACTTTTTCTCTTCATTAATTTGTCTAACATACTATCTAATTTTCCTTTATTACTACTAATTTGTTTATTTTTATTTGGCATTGAAAAGTCTTGAACCTCGTTCATGATATCTTTATTATTATCAGTGCTCGGTTTTTGATACCTGAAAATTGCGTATTATAAGAATACATAATTAAACGTGAAATTAATGTTACGTATATTCATAAAAGATTGACAATTTTTACCCAGCAGATAAATCAATAGGTGTCAAAGTACTGGAGGTCCCAGGGATAACAGTTGGTTTTCCAGGAACTGTGTACTTCAAGTCGAAAGGTATATTCGGTGTTCGTGCTTGCTGATGCGCTGGAGGTGGTTGAACCGGTGTTGAACGTCTCGATTCCTCAGATTGTGATTCATCGTTCATTTCCCAAGTATTCGATCCAGATAATACTGCAGGCTTGCTTAAAGCCGTAGGTGGCTGTGTAGTTGTGTGACTACTATTCAAGAGAGCATGAAGTTTCGCTAGAAACAAAAAAAATATATATATATATTAATGACAAATTTAGTAATTTTTTGGACTTATAAAATAATTTGATCATTCTATTCTTTGTAGTTACCTCTTTCTGTTTCTACATCAATAGCAATATGCCGCTTGCGTTTTTTCGATAGCGACATATTATTTCCAGGCGTTGTATTACGCGATACTCCATGATCCGTAGTTATAGTTATGACTTCTGAACAGTCTTTCTCATTCGAGGGAATATCTACTTCATCGCCAGCGCTGAAGTTTACGGATACAGGCCATTCCTTATGCTCAATCGCGTGAACGATATGCATTAACCGAGCTTCGATAGCATGTTCCTAAATAAATAAAATGAAATGTTAAAGTATAATAATAGTGACAATATAAAAATATTTCATAAGAGTATACATAAAGATATTATGTAAATAAATCGGATTCGATTTACCTTTGGCCATTTTAAATTATTGCTACAATTGTGTGACAACAGATGTACAACCGTTGGTTCATTATAATCTATTGCTTTGTCTCGAAGAACAAATGTATCGATTTGTGTTAATCGTGACAGTGGTTGTATAACTTCCAAATCAGGAAACATTGCTTTAAGTTCTGCTGCTTGAACACTACATTTATCATCGAGTTTGCATACTTTTGCTTTATCCTTAGACGTTTCTACTGTTTTTTCTTCTTGAGTTTCTGTCTCCTCGTTAACAGTTGGAGGATCAGTTTGTACATTCGTTTTATTATCCTCGGATGTATTTTCATGACTTTCCGTCGATTTTTCAGTTGCTTCTGTAACATTATTTTGTTCCGATGAATTTTTTTCATTCGTATCTTTCGGGGTATCTTGAGTGGTAGACTCTTCAGGCTTTTCCTCCGGTGTTTCTTTTTCGATCTCTTTTGGTATATCTTTTTCTTTATTTTGATTTTCTGTCTCTGCGTCTATAGATGCGGTGTCTTCAACATTTACTGTTGCATTATTTGCCTTTGATTCGTCAGTTTTGTGAGTTCCCGTAACTTGATCTGTTTTAGAAACTTCACTTTTTATAGATTCTATTACAATTTCACCCTTTTCTTCAGTTTTTATCTTAGTAACAAGTTCTTTATCCAGAGGTGTATTTCTTCCAACGGTTGTAATTGTTAATGCATTACTGATAGGTTTCTCTTCGGTTTTATTTTCGGCCTTAATGATGGTCAGTTCTACCTGACTCTTTTCCGAATCTACAATTTCTGTTTTCTTGTCTGTTATATTTGTGTCTTTATCTTTCTTTGCGCCTACTTTCTCAATTTTTAAAGTTCCTTCACCTTTCTCTAATTTGACAAGTATTTCATCTTTATCAAATTTCAATATGTCTTCTCTATTCTCAATTTTAATTGCTTTTTCAGATTTGTCTATGATTTTAGACGTTTGAATATTACTATACATATTTTTGCTCAAAAGCTTATGAAATGAGAAATCAGGATCATTTAAGATAGTTATATCGGTACGTCCTAAGCCATGCTTTGCAGCTCCAAGCAGCAATTCTTTATCATGTTTTCCTGGTTGCCACCAATCAGGTGTGTCACCTGATGGTTGACACAACGAAAGTCGTTCCTCCAAGTGTGGATGCGATAAAATTTCCTCACGAATTTTACTTAAAAGATCCACGCGGTCTAATATTTGTCTTGCTTTCGTTGGACTGAGATGATCAACAGGAACGTCTGAAAAATCTAAGATATGTATAAAATGTTTAATATCTAAATGCCTAAAGTTATCTAACGCTCAATTGTTACAGTAATAAATAGCATAACATCTGCATCTGTAATATTTAATATTTTATAGGCAGTAAAACGTACCTTCTTCATCGTTCAACTTAGCGTTACATGCTTTCTTACACATCGCTCTAAAAGACATGTAGTAATCCGTAAGATCGTTATCTGTTTTTTTATCAAATCTAGCAATACTTTTAAATTTAGTCCAATCGTATTGTGCCTTTTTTCTATCGTAATTAACACCGTATGTTGATACAACTCGTAAAAATTCACTTTCCTCGCGGCGGGACCACTTTGCTTTTTGTTCTTCGATACGAGTTCGTTCTCTTTCTTTTACCATGGCTTCCATCTTCTCTCTTCTTTCCATTTTCAGAAGATAGACAGCAAGTTGTTGCAAGTCCCATCCTTGCATACTTAAATGTGGTTCATTCATTGAAGTGGCATGATTCATAGTTGTATCACCTTCCATACCCGTTTTACATTTTTGCATTATTTTTACGTCTTCCTTCTTGACGCTCCGCTGGTAAGAAGACATCACTCGACGTAAGCGTGTATTAAGGTCAACCACCGAAGGCCAAGTCTTTTCATCATCTAGCAGACCATCATTTCCCTCGTGACTACTGCTAGGTTCTGGGTTAGGCGTATCTGCCTTATTAGATATGGCAGGTGAATCAATAGGTGTTTCTCGGCTAAATTTATCAGAATCTTTTAAGTCTTTCATCATTCCAAGTGATTCGCCATCTTCCATATCATTCTCTAAGCTAGTGTCGTCTCTGCTGCTGCTACTGAAATTTTAAGAATTATTAATTCATATCGGATAGAATAATTTCGTGTTTTTTACATTTAATTTTCACTAATAGAAACTTGTCTAATATGTATGCATTTGTCAAAACAGATACATACTTAACTTATTGCAAATACAAGTCATTTCGAAAATATAGTCTACAGTGTACACAATATCAAAACTAAAAAGACTTCCACATTTACCATTTTAGAATGCTGTAGATATTGAAAAGTTACATTATAAACATAAGTTACAGATATAGACGGTACAATTTATTTTTTTATAAGAAACACTCAAGGATCGTTGCATATTGTTTGGTGTATATATGCATCATCCTCCTCCACTGTAAATAAATGCTGGTTGAAAGTAATATTTTAAAGTAGGTGAAAATGGAAAATTTCCTTCATAGTTAAATGTACGAATAAAATGATAAAGGGGAATTTACACTAATTATAGCATAGGCATAATCATAAGCAAATTTAAAAAGCGTGCAAGCAGTGTATGTTAGAATGAATTAGCAGTAGCACATGGATGTAGAAGAACAACAAATAATGTAAAGAGAATAATTACTCACTTGTTTTGCATAATCTGAGACTGGGAAGGGGGAGGGCAGCTTGTAATGAAAGAAAGAGCGGGATCAATCCTCATCTGGTCGTAATTCTCGTAGCCGTGTTTGTAGCAGCCAACTATTAAGGATTTGTCTGCTTGCGAGTCCCACCATTTCACTGGTCGTTCCGTCAACTGTGGAGGGTTTATCCGCAACGCACTGTAGGGCGGTTTCATTTACAATTTGCCAATTTTGTATGCCAATCAGATGTTAAGATTATAAAAATTGTACACTCTAACGAATTTTAATACTGTTAGGAACCATAAGGTTCGTTACCAAATAAACGTAGAGAAGAGGCTTTTTTTCATTAAATAAATTTAGATAGTATCTATTAAACAATAATCTCAATTCAAGCATATGGTCCATTTTTATTCTTCACGAACGTTTTGACAAAATTATTTGTAGGTCTTCTCATCAAAGAAAAGTTGAGTTATTCTAAAATATAATCAGAGCAAAATTTGTTATTCCATTATATTCTAGAACAATTTATTATTATATCTTTTCTTTTTTGTTAAAAGAGATCCCACAAAATTTGGTGAAAACATTCCTCAAGAATGAAATGAATCATATGTTTGGATTGACATAATTATTTAATATTTTATCTATACCAAGCAATAACTCAAATTTAGACAATATTTGTTTCCATTCCTTCAGATCTATGCTATCTCTGAGTTTCTTAAAATAAAGGCAAATGTGTATAAACTCTGAACTTACTATTCTGTTTGCCCCTTTAATACAGTGCACTGCTTTTTAGTTAATTCTTACCATGATACTGCTGAGTTGACCATCTTTGACCATTTTAACGCGCACAATGTGTTTACAGTAATTTGAAAAAATTGCGTGTATATTTGTGTATATGTTTATAGAACAGGATGGGAGGATTTTCATATTAGTAATGTAGGGTCAGCGACTGATAGCTGTTTATAGAGCTACGAAATAAACATAGTTTAGCTCTATGAGCATTCCTCATACAATTACAGCTCCCAGGATAAACAAATACATTGCACATGCAACTATAAAGCTCTGTATAAGCACATATGTAAGTGCACGATATTCCATGATAGTCAGTTGAGCAAAGAATAATGAAGATTTATATGTGATATAGTAAATAAAAAATTACTAACCTGACATGAACCCCGTCAGAAATATGTTGAACTAAATCCCCGATGATCTCGTGCTTAATATAGTAAAGCATTCGGACGCGTAACAGTACTCTGAACATAATATAACAAATCATTTAGGATATTTTTATAAAATTAGATAATATCTCTTACAAATTCTTTCAATGCAATAATTTTTTACTTATGAGATGATATACGTACTTATTTGCATGACGACTCAAATGTTTCCTATAGTTACTCTCAAGGAATATGTCTCCATCGTACTTTTCAGCATTGCTCCAATGATTAGGATCACTCGGGCCTCCATTGACGATTGATCCACGTGTTTCTCTACCTTCTCTGACTCGCCCTTTTTTCTTTTGCCTACTATTTCTACTACTAGTATTAATGCAAACATTCTTGACTTTTTCTCCATTTTCAATGGGCGTAATAAGGTCCCAAATAAAGTTACGAATCTTCTCATCGCCACGGTAGTAACGAAGACAATAAAGTAAAATAACACGTGCGCAATCCTCGACATCAATTTCACGCCATCCTCGACGAAATTGGCTATGTTGCAGAATCTCTTCCCATCGACCCCAACCGTAGGTTAGTAATCCTCGTTCTACCTTGAAGCATTCGCTTCGTGCCCAACTGCCATACACCACTTCGCCTTCACGAGGGACGTACTCGTCACAAAACTTCCGAGTCTTTTTACCAAACTTGTCTCTTCGTTTTTTACCTTGTAATGTTAATACAAAAAAATATGTTACACGAGTTATCAGAAACATAATATTTAAATATAAAATACATATAAATCCTACTTTGTATGACGAAAACGTGAGTTTTCTTTTATAATTATAGCAGGCTGCAGTACAAAACTGACACGAAACAAATGAAATTTATTCGAGTGATTCCTCAAATAGTTTTGTAACCTTTAGATGTGATTTGATTTACATTACAAATTGTAGATATGAATAACAAACAGGAATAAGTCTTTACTTTGCCATGCATTATACGATACATCGAAAGATACATCAATGTTGTAATCATTAGGACTATGAGCATACATGCACGTGTTTATATGTGTATGTACAAAATTGGTCAGTGTTATTTTTTAAATATTTGCACAATTCATACAATGCATGAATTTGTTTGTATTTATGAAAATACTCTCAGGGGCTGTAGCATGCGAATATGCAGCTTCAGTACGGGTTTACCGCACCCGAGGTACCAGAGCTAGACGGGGGACAGACAGACTCAACAGACATGTTCCAAAGACAAGGCTAATGTAAATGTGATGTACGGAGTTGTGTTACGATAACGCGGACTAAACGTTCACGTCTAACTATAGAAGCCCAAAATTAAGGAGTTGTGTAAGGCAAAGTAATGTTAAGAAGAGTGGAAATAATTGTATCGTAATGTATGGATTCAGTGCAATGAATGAAGTGACAATTACACACTAAAATAAACCAAGCTCAAGCTCATATTTATGAAAATTAATCAAAATAATAAGAAAATAAATTTTACTTTGTTGCAGTGGACTTTGAAATATAAAAAAATACTTATTCATCTATTTATTAGTGGTATACAAATACTCGAAAACCCGAAGAGTTCTCAACAGTTAAAACCTGAGCATCGGGCTACACACACACGACTGTACTATTTATTTGAAGGTATATAATTTGTATATGAAAATATTCGATGTTGCTGATAAATTGTTTTGCATCATGCAAAAATGTCTTCCATAATAATTACTTAGTAAAATACATTAATAAATGATTTATGAATTATTTTTAAATCATCGTAACACGTCTATAATAACGATTGAATAACGAAATATGGAGTTTTTGTGAAAGAAATGTATAAAATTCATTTACCTATTGAAATTCCAAAGGTATCAGTACAGAACAAACCATTGCAACAGTGCGAATTCAGTGTTTGTAACATATACTACTTTAGTATTTGTACTTATAAATGCTTAACACGAATTGAGTATTATTACACAAAGTTAGTTAGATGGATAATTATATTGCCAACTTGCAATACAAAAAGTCTGAAATTTCTTTACCTAAATGTGTAAATATAACTCAATACCTTTATAATCATTGCAGACCATTAATCCACTCCAGGTATTACAGCAACGAAGTGACGTATTTATGAAGCAATAATACTAAGAATGGTGTTGTGCTTTAACATGCATCAACAATGAACATACCTCTACCTGTTAACCCACTACTTGTATCATCGTCGCTATTTTCCTCCGAGCTATCCAGATCTGACATAACCACCGATTCATCGTGACCGTATCGTTTAATTTGCGTTCTTCGTCTAGGTTCCGATATTACTAATTCGTCCTCTTCCTTTTTCTCGGTTGTATCGATTTCAGCTTTCTTCGCCCATTTCTTCCAAAAATCTGGATCGTCAATATTGATATCTGATCTATTAGATGAACACGCAAAACTAGCCTTCGAAAACGTAGATCCCTTTTCTGCTTCTATCGTAATGATCTATATAAATGAACAATTCTCAGTTAATATCAGTCGGGGAAAAAGTACATGGAACTAATGAAATGACAAATAAAAATTCCTTTAACGTACCTGCGTTCTTCGTTCAAGTATTTGTTCTATATCTTCTTCGCAGAACTTATCACCAGCATTATCATCATCCATAATAGCACCATAAGCACCCTTTTTTAATAGGTCTTCTATTTCTTTTTTGGTCAATTGTTTATTACTTGGGTCTTTACCTCCTTGACTTGTATTCATTGATTGTAATATAGCTTTATCTAATCCAAGCTTCAAAGAAGCTTTATCGAACATTTCTCTTTCATAGGTATTACGGCAAAGTAAACGATATACTTTCACCATCTTCTGCTGACCAATTCTATGACATCGGGCTTGAGCCTACATAGCAGATGTTTCTATTAAACTTGTATAATTTTGTAGTGCAGACATGTTTTAATTTACCGATTAATTTATGAATTAGTTTAATTTTGTAAATAACATTAAATTAAGAACCTGCAAGTCGTTTTGTGGATTCCAATCACTGTCATATATAATAACCGTATCTGCCGCGGTGAGATTAATACCAAGACCGCCTGCTTTGGTACAAAGAAGAAAGACAAATCTATCAGAGTCAGGTTTACTATAACGATCAATAGCAGCTTGTCTCAAATTTCCTCGAATGCGACCATCAATTCTTTCATATGGATATCTAAAATTTCAATGTACATATTAAAAAAAATAATCAAGCAAATGAGATTTGCAACCAACAAATATGTTTATAAGTTATTAGCTTACTTTTTATATAATAGATAATCTTCCAACAGATCTAAACATTTCACCATCTGACTGAATATTAATACCCTGTGTCCACTAGCTTTGAGTTTTGGCAGTAATTTATCAATTAAAACCATTTTTCCAGAACTGTTTACCAGGGCATGGTAATAAGCTTCTGAATCTTCTTTTTCCCCAGTCTTGTAGTCCAATTGTATTTGATCTTCCGCGCCGTTAAGTAGGAATGGATGAATACAACATTTTCTTAATTCCATCATTGTATTCATGAGATTCGGAATGTTAGCTGACGTGGTTCCCTTTGCAAGGAAAGAAAAGTTTCTTTCGAGAATGCCACGATAATATTTTTTTTGAATATTTGTCAATTCGACCTGAAATGATAACAATAATTACATGAACAAATTATCAATCAATTTAAGAAAACGTTAATGGGTAATTATAATCACCTCGACAACTGTTTCTTCCTTTGGTGCTAATGATTTTTCCACATCTTCTTTAAGCCGGCGTAACATCATCGGCTTTAATAGAAGTTGTAGTTTATGAACTTCAGTTTCACTACTCAAATTACCAAATTCTTTGAGGAATGCTTCACTACTAGAAAACTGCATTGGTTCAAGAAAGTTCAATAATGAAAAGAGTTCGTTGACATTATTTTGTAAAGGTGTACCAGATAAAAGCACTCTATGCTCTAAATTCAATTGTCTAAGACCTTCGAGTAACTTGCAATTTCTATTTTTTAACCTATGAGCTTCGTCTATGACACAAAGCCTCCAGTTATATCCTTTTAGTTCATTAAAATCTGTTATAATTATTTCAAATGTAGTTATCAGTACATTAAATTTAATTAAATCCTTAATTTGCTGTCCTTTGTCATTCTTATAATAAACTTCATATTCTTGAAGCATAGTCCGACTCGCTGCGCTATAAAGAAAAGGCTGTATAATAAAAAGTATTTTGTATTCAGAGTAAATGAAATTATAGTTTATTAAACTTACGATCCATGATATACTACAACATTCATGTCGGTCCAACTTTCGAATTCACGTTGCCAATTTGGAATGGTTGAAAGTGGTGCTATTATTAAAAATGGTCCACGGATGCCATACTTATACACTGCATCCACAAATGTTAAAGACTGAATGGTTTTTCCTAGACCCATTTCATCCGCGAGAATGCAGTTATGTCCATTGTACCACGAGAAGAGCAACCAATTAAGACCTTCTAATTGATATGGTCGTAAACTATTATTGCTTTTATAAATCGGCGATTCTTCTAATTTTACCCATGCCGAAGCAGTTGGTTTCTTTTTGGGCTACGTAGAAAATTATATTAGTAATATATATAAATAGCTAATTTAAAGAACAATAATTACAACTTATTTATACATAATAATTACCTTCCACTGATCTTTCGGAGGCAATTTATTAAATTTTACAAACTGAGCAATTTTTTCTGGGTCAACGTCTTCTTCTAACTCCCAGGTAGAATCTTCATATTGAAGAGATCGCCATTTAACTAAATAGTGTTTTAAGGTTTCTCCAGTTGTTGGATCAGTATGTGTTGCTTCATCGAGTACTCTATCCACTTCCACAAAATCTGGGTTGAATGGATCATCTTCGGTCTAAAACAATTACAAGTTGTCTTTCGTTATTTGCGTATTTTGCCTTCTCAATATTTCATATAGTAATCGATCTACAAACTGTCAATGACAGTACAATTATTAAAATATATAAATTATAATTGGGATAACTACGTTTTCAAAGATGTTGGTATTTTGTTGCTGTCTCTGTTTGAATCGTTTTAGCTTGGCTTGAATTCGTTTATCCCCTTTGTATAATTCTTCTTCGGTTCTCCATTCACAGTGTAAGTACGAGAAATTTCTGTACTTAACGAAATATTCTTCAACTTCTGTTATTTGAGGTTTTACTTCTACCACTATATTTTCTTGAGTAGATTCTGTAACTTCTTCCTCATCTTTACTCTTATCTTTTGTCGTATTGTCAATGTCAATAGGTTGTTTATCTTCAGATGTTTCAGAGTCTTTCACATCTTTGTTTTCCGTATCAGAGACTAATTCTTTCTCGGATGTTTCATCCTTTGTTTGATCTTCCTCCTCGTTTTCCTTAACATCGGATGCCACATTTGGAGCATTTTCATCTTTTTCAACAGGTGTTTCTGTTTTTACTTCAGGAACTACCGGCTTAACTTCTCTTTTACCCATACGAGAGCACAGTATGTGTTGTACAACCATAGAATCTTCATCCGTTGTATTCTACAATGTCACAAATTACGATTATTCAAAATATTATGTTTATAATTTAAGGATATTGAAAAGTATGGTGTTCCATGATACGTACTATATATACAAAGTTAGGCTTGTTGGGTCCAATATCGCCACCTTCATTTTCCTTCTTTACAGAAACAGGCTTTGTTGCGTTTGTACCTTCTACTTTCTTAGAAAGTTGAGCATCCTGAAGAGGTACGTCATCGTCAGAAAATCTAAGCATCACGTCGTCGACGTACTTTTTACGATGCGTATTTCTCGCCGAACGTCTTTTATTATCATCTCCAGCTTCTGGTGATGGCGGAGGCGTTGCTGCTAATTCTTCGCCATCAGAATCAGGCGCGATTCGACTTTTACGCTTCCTAAATTATTTTACAAAGAATTATAAGTGAATATTAACTAATTGTTGCGATACGATGTAAAAACGAAAAAATATTTTAAAACAACTCACTTTGAACTTCTGGGAGATTTTCCTGCTGCAACTTTCCCAACAGAAGACCTTTTGCGAGCAGCAGCCTTCTTTTTATTGGGAGTAGCAGCTTCTGCGGCAGGAGCAGCCTCCGAATTTTCTTCTTTTTTGTCATCTGTTAAAACATCTTCTGATTCCCCTTTTTGTTTACCCTCATCTTTTGTTTCAATTACTAAGGGTTCAGTGGTTGAAGAATCTACTTGTTCTGGATCACCTTGAATGGACGGTTCAGATACCTTTGCATCTGCTTCCTTAACTGCACTTGAATCAGAAACTGCGGTATCTTCCGTTTCTTGCACAGCTTCGTCATCGGCAGATTCAGATGGATTAACTTTTCTGTGAAAATATACAGTACCCGATGAAATAATTATTTCTTTAATAAAAAAACGATGAATTAAGAAACAATATTTATATGTAACTTACTTTCTATTACGTTTTGTTGTATCTTTGTCCCTATTTCTCTTTCTAGGTGCTTTAGGAGACTTCCCTTCCTTCGGTGGTTTTGGTTCTTTTTTAATTTTTGTTTCTTTTGCCTCTTTTGGCTCCTTTACATCCTTTGGCTCTTTTGGCTCTTTAGGCTCCTTTGGTTTACGCGGTTTTCTAGGAGGTCGTGACTTTCTACCTTTATTCCATTCCTCCTCCATATCGCCAGAAGATGGCTTAATATCTTCCGAATCTGCAGCACTATCAACAATATTGCTACTATCTCCGGGTGTTACTTGATTGTCTGATAATGGTTGTTCCGGCTGTTGTTGAGTAATTGGAGTAGGAGTAACAGCCTCTTTATCAGCTTTCTTTCTACTCTTCTTAGTTCTAGGTGTACCTTTACTACGGCCACGACCGGTAGTACTAGAAACCTATTTAAGAAGAAATATTTTTAAGTTGATTTATTGTTTTCCATTACATTTATTTCTATCCACAGCATGCAAAGTAAAAGTAAAGCGTTAATAACTTACCTGGGGACTATCAACAACAGCTGCTGTAAACATTGGCGTTTGTAGTATGCACTGAGGTCCACCATTACATTGATCATTAGTTTCATGTTGTTGCAATGCTTGCAACTTTTCTTGTAGAGCAACAATTTTTTCTTGATTTTCAGAAGCTGGAGGCATACAGTACAATTCTTGCAATTGTTGTTGCAATGCGGCTCTCTCCTGATGATGTGTAACTGGAGTACAAGAAGTAGCAAAGCTACCAGATGTAACTGCTGTTGATGTTGGGTTTTGTGGGATATTATACATATTTGGCATAGTACTTCCACTAATTATATCACCACCAGGAGGATATTGTTGACCAGATCCTACTATCATATCGTTTGGATACATAGTAGTTTTCGGAATACTTGTATACTCGGTGAATCCTGGTACTTGATGCGGAGGCTGTGAATTTGGCACAGACACTGCAGTTTGATGAGGAGGTAGTACCATAGCACTAGTTTGATTAACCGTGGGTATTTGCTGACCATTTAAATGCGTCGGTGGAACTTGATTAGGTTGGTTTTGCAATTGCGAAGTTGGAGTTTGTATGGGAGACTGTAACTGTGGTTGGTGTGGCATTTGCGACGAAATTAATGGTGAACTTTGTGGCATGATACCAACTTGTGGGGTTATATGTGGTTGAGATGGCTGTGTCGTCTGAGCCTGTGTTATACAAGGTGGAGCTGGCTGAGGTGGTGGCGGCTGCGTCACTTGGGACTGAGAAATTTGTGGCTGCGACTGTTGCGTTTGATTTAATGTAGGCTGTTGAGATTGAACAATTGGAACTTGTTGTTGGGTAGTACTCAATTGCGGTATTTGTTGCTGATTTATTTGCGGTTGTGGAGGAGGTGGTTGACTTATTTGAGGCTGCACTTGACTCATTTGCGAGGGTTGCGAGGACTGCAATGGCTGTTGAGTCTGTATTGGAGGTTGTTGTGTAGGTACTACCTGAGGCTGATTTATATGAATTTGCTGTACTTGCTGTGGTGGACAACTAATAGGTTGTTGTTGATTGAGCTGCTGTTGCTGCGTTGTTTGACTACTAACTGCAGGTTGTTGAGGGAGTGCAGGCACATTATTATTAGCTGGTGGACGATTTACTGAATTTACCTCTAAATGTTGATCATGTGGTTTTGTATCGCACGTATTTTGACTCTCAACAGTAGAAACAGGATTTTGGATTTGACTTTGTATTGGCTGTTGTTGCGGTAATGTTGAGAGATTCGAACAATCAACATTCCCATTTGTACTAGTTGCTGGTAAGGATTGTACAGTTTCTATCTGAGAGATGTTTCCAGTTGTATGTTCCAAAGGTGAATTATTTTGCATCAAAGTATCAGCTTGTTGATTCAACACGTCTTGCTGTTGATCCTGAACATTTTGATGCAATGCTTCGTTTTCCTGTTTAGAGGATTCAATGGGATTATGAATAGAATCCGCCGAATCTCTAGTCGTAGTTTCAGCGACACTGTGAATAGTTTCTGTTCCAGTTACTGAAAACATTGGTGTGCCTTGTTCAGATACTGGAGGTTGTTGAGCTTCTACAACGCTTCTATCTTCGTTCAGACTTGGCCTTATTTGAGGCTGCTGTTGTTGTGGGTGTGACCACTGAGCAGGCATTGGCATTCTAGGACCTGTGATAGGCGGCATAGAATTTTGTGCGGTAGACTGAGATAAAACATTTGGCGTTTGCGAAATCGTTGGACGTGCCTGAAATTGATTGTAGTCTTGGTTTGGAACATTCGAATTTGGTGCAGCTACACCTGGTATCACCATTTGCTCTAACGCTTGAAGAGTAGTTTGTTGCGATGATGGATTCATTTGCATTGATGTTGGAGGACAAGGTGAAACAGACATTGTCCCAGGTTGACTTGATTGTTGAAGAGGAAGTTGAACATGTGGATGTGGAGATAATGTATTAGGTTTGGCTGGCGACATAATTGGTCTAGGAGACATTTGTTGTTGCACTGCAGGTGGCCGCGGCGACATTTGTGGCCTAGGTGACATCTGCGGTGACAATTGTGGAAAAGTCGCACGATATTGAGGACTTGTAGCATGTTTGGCTGTACCAAACTGTGTCGTTGATCCAGAATGTTGCGGTTGATTAAACATCGAAGTGGCATGATGAGAGTATTGCGGATCTATTTGTTGTTGTTGTTGTTGCTGTTGTTGTTGCTGTTGCTGCTGCTGTTGCGTACTCGGATGTGGCGAATGTTGCGGATATTGCTGGGGGTGTGAAGGATGTGTCTGATGACTTGGGTGAGACGGATGATGATGCGGCATTCTTTGCGGTGGTTGCTGTGCTTGCTGCTGCTGCTGCTGTTGTTGATGAATAGTTGATGCGAAACCTGGATAGCCAGGAGACGTTTGATACATTGGTACAGAATTTCCCTGTTGGTAATGCTGTTGTTGTCCAACCATATGTTGATAAACACTACCTGTTCCACCAGCTTGCATTGCTTGATGTGGTACACCCATATTTCCTATCATGCCTTGCTGAGTACCAAAATGTTGTTGCTGCTGTAATTTTTGATTCATAACTCCACTTTGATCTTGTTGATGAGAATACTGTGGAGGCATATGCTGTCTATAAGTACCAGGTTGAGGTGCCATCTGATTATAATGTCTCTGCATTTGTGGATAAGCACTTCCACTACTTGGCCAACCTTGCATACTTGGGTCCATAGACATATTTGCTCTTGTCATTGAATGTTGCTGCTCCATTGAATACATATTATCATTATAATTAGGATATTGTCCTCCACTTCCAGGATGAGGCCCTCTGTGTTGCGGTGCCATGTTCCTAGCTTGATTTTGAAATGCTCCTGGCACCATAGCACGCTGTGGTGCACCACTATCAAATGTTCCAAGATTTTGATTAAACATGTTGCGCTGTGATGGATTTTGCAATTGATTAGAACTTCCAAATTCAGATCCACCAAATGAAGTTAATTTTTGAAGCGGAGATTCTTGAGATATAAAAGATTGACTAATGTAACTCCCTCCTCCATTAACACCAGGGTTTGAACCATCTCTAGATACTACCACAGAATTATTCGTGCCTGCAGGGTCAAAATGATCGTTCCCCCCGAGGTCAGGAAGAGCATCAAGCATCGAGCCACTAACATCTTCACCAAACAGATCGTACGAGTCCATGTCTACGCCGCAGGACTCTTCGCCTCTATTTCAGGCTTAAGAGAATACCGTATAGTCTCTTTTATAGCCATTAACGTGCCCATTGTTGATCCACGTCTTTTTTGCCTGGAACAGTGCATAAAAGAATTCATATTATGATTGCATTAATTATATTTCAGTATTAATCTTATATATATATATATATATTACTTAATAATTTTACATAAGTTTTAGCATTCTTAATATTTTACTTAAATATGTCTATGGTTATTATAGTTATGAATTTTAAACAATCCAATACAAATTTCTCCGATGACAGTGACAAATGCCAAAGGGGAAAAGCTATACGCTTATGGCTCAATTCCTCATAATCGCTATAACCTTTCCCCCTTGGAATATGTCCATATTTGTTGGATTATTTTCAAACATATTAAGCATATGCACAAATGAAGTACATTATACACAAGTATGCATGAATTGTTATTCCAATACATTTTTTTATTGTAAATTTAATATGCAAGTTTATGAGAAGCATTAATACTTTTGTTTACTTTATTTTTAATCCAGTGTAATAAGCACTTTAATTTTTACATATTTGACTAAAGTTAATGGAATTCGCAAAAACAAAACTGCCATTAAATATACATGATTCTGTAACTTGTTTTACAACTTTTTAATCACATTTGAAGCACGTAAATGTTAATATTTACATTGATATTTAACTCTACATTGTCATTGTTATAGTGAATACAAATAATATTTCTATTTTATGTAATTCTTTAAAATTTTAGATTGCTGGAATGTTATATGATTTTATGATACAAATTTTAAAATACTGGAACTATTATTAAAGTTGATATTTAAATGGAATTTATACAGATGTCATTGTTTCACATTAATAACTATTGTGTTAACTTTTCCAATGGTGCTAGAACTATATGTATTTTCATTCTTGTTTACTCTGCCACAATTTTGTATTATTTATACGTAAAATATTTGTGATATATTGGCCAGATTTATGTAATAACTTAGTAAGTCATATAATTTTCGATCAAGTTAACATAACCTAACATTCAGGAAAAAGAATATTTAAATACGAGATTAAGAAATTAAACTTAAATAAATTAAACTAACCAACTCCAAAATGAACGTACACATAATTCGAGCGCATCGAAATTTTAGATGTTTAACAAATAAAGTATACACAAATGAATGAATAACTCTCTATTCGATACAAGTCGATGACGAGCATCATACAAATTGTACAATACTTAAGTAATGAAAAAAGAACCGATAAACATTAGAAGAAGAACGTAAAATGTATATTGGTCCTTATCAATAAATCTTAGATATTTAAAACATAGATTGTGATACTTTATTTGTTCTAAACGAATACTGAACATTTTCAATCATCAGAAATGGACAATAACTTTCGAATAAGCAACAATTTCTGAAAGTAACAATATGGTATTATCGCACGTTGCTTAACAGATACGCTAGCGAAAATTTCGGGACGAACACATACATAAATCACCGAATATTCGTACACGGATACATAAACACAAAATGAGAAAAAAAAAGATGGAACAACGAACAAAAACACCGTACAAACCTGAAGCACTGACAGCGGCACTAAAACGTACGAAAAAATATTCGTGTTCTCGTTAGAAAACGGAACTAAAATACACACATTAAGTATACATTACGAGGGTGAACAGAAAGAAACTGGCAAGAGACTGGTATAGAAAGTTCTCACACTTATTTCGAGCGTAAATTTTATCATGCGATATTTTCCGTTCGGTATCGACGGAACTCGGAACAGCAGAAAAAAAAAACAGAAATACGAGCGCGTTACAACGTCGGAACGGAATCGAAGCGAGTCGGTGAAAAAAAAACACGGATCGTCGGAAAGTACGCCATTATCGTGAGAGATTTCCGTTTGGGCTTCCGAGAGAACCTCGTAGCGGCCACCGCGACGCTCGATATTCCAGTAGCTGAGCGTCACTTCACTTTACCGCGATTCACTCTTTACGCGTGTATCCCGTACAGTACGCGACTCGAAATTTCCTACCGTACGATGAAAATAGTTACGTGGTTAATGGTTTATCGAAAAACCACCCTCGTTCGCGCGCGCGTTCACACGATTTTCACCGACGGTGGCTGCGGCTGCGGCGGCACGGACCGTCGAGGTGCAAGCGTGTCCATAGGTCCGAATCATTCTACACATCTCTGCCCCCCTCCCCTCTAGCCCTCTCCCTTCCCCCGCCGATCCCTCCATTCCCACCGAACAGTCACAACGAAGGACTACTCTTCTCTCTTACCCTACCCTACCCTATCCTGTCCTGTCTGACGGAGGCCGCCACGCACACCAACTTACACGTCGCAACATCTGTAGAAAACTCACACATTCACCATCCCGCATCATGCGCGCACACTCACTCATTGCACCACCTGGTGGCGCGCGCATCTCTCTTTGCCACTTATAAACGTCGTGCATCCACACACGTGTATCACGTACATGAAGAAGCAATAAGACGTCGAGTTACGATCGAGTTGATTAAAATCTTCGTTTCATTAGGTTAGTGCGTATGAAATGTCGTTTTCTATTCTAATATTTTTTTTTTTTTTTTTGTTTGTTTTACTATGTGATCTGTAAGAAATGTTTTGTAACTTTGAAAAAAAATTTGTTCGCAGAAGGAATACGTTTAAAAACCTGATCACGTTTAGAGTATTCTTTTTATTTTTTTAAAGTTTGTATATTATTAATGTTTCGATTATTATTGTTCGTGCAAATATGGTATACGTAACAATTCATTAAATATTATATCAATTCGAACAATTAAAGTATGTTTCGTTTTTATAACATTTTTTGAAATTTACTATATATCTTGTTAAGTTTGTTCAGTTTTCGTCTTACCTTAATCTCTCTACTGTCAATTATAAATTTCGTATAAAAATCGTCTTAGAACGTTCGAGTAAACAACACTTTCACAATGTTTTTCTTTTTCACTATTATTTCACTATTATTTAGCATAGTCTCTTGTTATATTTGATTTACTAAAGAAGCAGTAATAAAAAGGAATAACAGTAATTTTGTTTTTATTTATAAATTACTTCACTGTAGATTAATGTTACGAAGCTTCGCGTATAAAATCGATTAGATATGCGGAAATTCCGTTCCGACTTCAATCGCCATTATACAACAAATTTATTGGATTAAATAACTTAAGAATTCCTTCATTCGACACGTTTGGTAATTTAAATGATACTTTCCTACAGTTAGCGTTTCTATATTATATTTCCATCCAGGATTTTATTTTACGGAATCATTGAGAATATCGACGTATGTACGTGTCTAGTTTGACATCGATTCTATTTCATAAATCGTCATTAATACGATATTAAATATTAATTTATTCAATTAGAAATACACAAAACGAAAAAGTGATACGAAAATAATGTATATAATACGTTCGTTAAAATTTCGTTAAATTCTATTTCAGAAATCGTCACGTACATTAATAAAATATTAAATATTAATTTATTCAATTAGAAATACACAAAACGAAAAAATGATACGAAAATAATGTACATAATACGTTCGTTAAAATTTGCTGCATACTAATAATCCAAAATTTAATAGAAACTATCATTTTCAATTATTCCTTAGCATTTTTTTTAGAAACAGAGATCAATATACAGTCAGTGTAAGAATTTCAAATAAATGGTTCCTGTACGAATATTTATTACACTGTATAGTGTATACATATACCAATGATCGATATCAATAGTTACGTTTTTCGGACAAATAAGAATATCTCGAATAACTCGATTCGTATTATGAAATTTCTACACGTATACTTGCAATTTGTATTAAATATTTCGAAGGATTGAATTTAAATGTTCATGTTCGAAATATGGCGTCTACAATTAAATGGTAAAAAAATTAGGTAAATAATAAGGTACGCTTGCGCAGGTGCACATAATGGACGAAAAACATGCGTTTACACATATTTCATAAATTTCGAGAGTGGAAGACATTAAAAGAAGAGAACAGGTGGGGGGACAAGGCGACTGAACGCAACCTCCCAAGAATTATACATAGTATCTACTCGTAACACATAAAGTATTCGGTATCATGGTAAAAACACACAGCGCAATTGGCGGTAGTACGCCGGAGTCCGAATTATACCACAAAGAGAACCAATCAGATTTTACCTTATAAAGTAGGATACCAGGGCAGGATATTCGATTAACCAATCCTGTCCTTTAGGTATCAGCACGAACGTGTATGTTCAATGGAATAGGATCATATTTGTAATTGCAGTCGAATTTTTTTTTTCTTATTTCACGATATAAATTCACAAATATAAATCGAAAAAAATTCAATTGTATCGCGAGAAAATTTTAACAAACGAACAAAAATTACGTAATCCATAAGTTAAGAATTATATTTGCCAGAAAATGCATTCGAACAAATTTCAGAATTTTTAATATTATTGTCTGAAAACGTATTTAGATATAATTAAATTTATTTTGAATAAAGTAACAATCGTGTCAAGTATTAAGCCTGAGAAAATTTTGTATGAATGAAAAGTTTTATATTTAATTAAACAAGAATGAAACAACAACCTCATTGATTGCACACTTTTGTTAGTTTCATTAGTAATGTGTAAATAATTGATATTGCGAACAAAATTGTTACTAATAACTTATAGAAAATAATCATATGCTTACCTTGTTTATAATATCAGTGTCAATGAATCAAACGTCAATTCATCAAGGTTAATAGTTTAATAATATAGTATTGATTTCTATCGAGTTCTAATAAATTACAAAAGCTACAAAATTACACATATAAAACAGATAACATGCAAGGTTGCTCAATAAATCATTCAATAGAAAAACTGGTATTATATCCAAACTTAATAATGTTATAAACGTGTCTTTTACTGCATTGTTTATTAACGCTTCACATTATTGAATACATTTTTCACACTTGACAATCTCAAAACTTATAAAGTTGAAAGTCAAACAAATTATACCAAATTTCATTGAATTGATAATAGCCTATATGTATTCCTAAATTAAAATTTGGTTTACATTATTGTACTTTAAAAAATTTTTTTAAATAGAAACGAGATTAATGAATTTGTGTTCTTTTTTCTCATAAAATAAACCAAGAGATAATCACAATACATACAATTAAAGTGTGAAACATTACAAGAGATCAACAAAAAATTCTACTTAGAGTGTTGAAACGTTATCATATATACAATACAGTACTGTACAATCATGTTCTAGATTAATGTGTCAAAATTAAGTTTCAATATTGCTAAATTAAAGAATGTACTAGTAAATGTTCGAAATTTTTCAAATTTAATCTATTATCGAAAATTAGGGTCTAGTAACGTTTAAGTAAAACTCACTGTAGCGTACACGTTAATCCCATTTTCCTGGACATTCCATGTAAATCTACTGCACAAATGTTCGCTTAATCGTTATCTTGGTGTCCATTTTGTTTGGTTAATTACTGAAGAGGCGTCAGTGCTGCCGTGGATTACGTTGACACAACATGACGGCTCTTCCGCGATTGGAGCACACTATATGTCAAAAATTCAACTTTCTCAGATAAACTTGAAAACAATCACAGCAATTTAAACTTTTCAGAGTTATTACGATAGAGTTAAATAAAATTTAAACCACTGTAGTAATAATACACATTCCTATTTATGTTTCACATATTGACCGCCTCATTCTTTCCGACAATAACCCAATTCCATAGACGAATAGACGAGAAACGAAACGCTTTCTGCTTACAAATATACCGATGGTGTCGACACATTACGGCGAGGCGGACGAAAAATTTGCAAGTCAATAACATGTCATTGGTCATAAACGTATTGTTATATTCCGATTGATTATGTGATGATATATTATTATGTACGTAAATAATTAAAATTAATGTCTTACATATTCTTCGCTGTGTCGTAAAAGAATGGTATTTTATACGAATTCAAAGTTTCAATGCCATATATCATTGGTCATAACTGTACAGGGTGTCCCAAAAATGTTGGAGGTCCTTGAAAGGGATGATTCGGGAGTTGATTTGAAACAACTTTTTTCTTAGCGAAAATGTTGTCCGAGGCTTCGTTGAGGAGATATTAACAGAAAACACCGACCAATCAGAGCGCGAGTATGCCGGTGGAGCGCTCGCGGTAGCGTATGAGCGCGGACGCTTAGTTGCTCCAACAGTATACTCGCGCTCTGATTGGTCGGTGTTTTCTGTTAATATCTCCTCAACGAAGCCTCGGACAACATTTTCGCTAAGAAAAAAGTTGTTTCAAATCACCTCCCGAATCATCCCTTTCAAGGACCTCCAACATTTTTGGGACACCCTGTATAGTTATATTTCAATTGATTTTGCTTTTATCAATATCATAAAAATCAGCCATTACTCGAACGTGATTCCATACGAGTTCCAATCTATAAGTTTATATAACCTCTGTTGTATATACAATTGTGATTGATAGTGTTGTGTTTGAACAATTTCTTTTTAACATATTCATTTTATCAACGAAGATATATTCTGCAGTTCTACAGTGAATGAATAAATAATTGAAGATATTATATTCAGATAAACCAATATAGAATACATAGGAGAAGAAACGATTGTATAAAGCTGCAACTAATACCAACAATTTAATCTTATTCCTCAGAAAGTAACCAAAAGAAATGTATGTATATTTATTATATTGTTTCATTAATGATTTATATATTTATTATAACTTTTTCTCTTTGATGTTTTTATTTCTTATATTGAAATCTCCACATGCATAATGATGATAATAATAGATAATTTATTTTTTTGCAGTTTTATCTAATTCTTTATTTCTTACTTAGTTCTTCTCTTACAAAAATAAAGTAGTAGCGTGTATCGAAAAATTTCAATTTCAGAAGAACCATGACTAGCACATCGCAAAAGCATAAAAACTTTGTTGCGGAACCCATGGGTGAAAAACCTGTTACAGATCTAGCTGGAATTGGAGAAGTCTTAGGCCGCAGATTAGAAGCTGCTGGGTTTGATAAGGTATAAGACATTTAAATAAAATTAATATATTTTTGATGCTTTAAAATCAATGTAGGTATTTGATTTATATTAGGTTATACTTATGTTTTAATGTAAAATTCGGTTTGTATTTTTTATTATATATGTATATAGGCATATGTAGTACTTGGACAATACTTGGTCCTAAAGAAGAACAGGGAGTTATTTCAAGAATGGATGAAAGATGCATGTTCTGCTAATGCAAAACAATCGAGTGATTGTTATCAGTGTCTTTCCGATTGGTGTGAAGAATTTTTGTAAAATAATTATATAATTAATGTTAATATTAAACAAAATGAAACTGTTAATATAGCAGAATATCTTTTATATTATTTTAACGCAAAATATAAAAACTATTTCACTTTGGGATGACATTTTAAACAACTTTACTGTAGAATAATTAAGACAAGCGTTCAAAAAAATGTTATAATAATTTAGCATAATTTAATATGATACATAATTTGATAATTTAATGACACTAGAAACCAATGAAACTCTTACTGTATGTGCAAGATTTATGTTATTAGTAACTTTCAGTTAAATTCTATTTATTTTTTTTATAACCATGTACTTTATACAACAGCACATTTTTCGTATCAATAAGTATGTATTGACATTCAGTGTGTGAATTTATGTACAATACTTATACATTTTTAATATATCTTGTAAAAAAGTGTAAGAAATAAGGAACAAATTTAATTTGAAAATATATTTTTGACATTAATAATTAACGATTAAGTTATTTTATCCCACAAATATAGACAAGATAAATGATGAAATTAAGGGATTTAAATTTAGTTAAATCCCTTTACACAGCCATTGATAAACTGATTTTGTACCTCTTCAAAACTTTGTATTATATTAATAATATTTTGTCCAACGAAATTTCTTATCAGCATTAAGTAAACAAAGTTATCTAAATTTTTTTGTACATCTACATACACTTTATCAGTGTGTTTCAGTTATTTTGAATATCTAAATGTATTGAATGAATTTTTGAAAACTTTGTTTCATTATGATATCTACTTGTTTTAAATATTTATTTAAGTTACAATTTAAAAATAAAAGAAATACTAAAATTATATTAGGCATAAGAGATTCTTAATGATAATAAAATATTTATAAATAACTTCTAATACTTTTCTTTATCTATTACATTGATTACTTGAATTATAATTTAATCAAAATAAGCAATAGTTAAGATTGTGTCGTAAATCATCGATCTAAAATTTCGAATTAGTAGTAGCGTGGCTCGTTGTAAATAAGTATACGTTAAAATGTCGGTAGTGGCCGGGTGGTCGGTAGTAAGCATACCTCCTGCAAACTGTAGGTTATTTTTTCTATTCTGATACCTTTTCGTTATTATGGCAAGCATTTTATTAAGGTTTATAAAAAGATATGATCATTTTCCCCAAAATCTAATTTTTAAACGAAAAAAGAAACCAATAAGTGTCATGTTCGAATGGTGTAATGATCCATTATTTATATTGACAAGGTTAGTTTTGTAAATATATTGCACAAACATTTTGTTAACGTGATTCATAACAAATAAAAATGTTGCTAGAAATATGTCAACGATACCACGGAATTCCACAGAGTTGGATATACAGGTCATAATAAATAAAACATTTAATCAAATACAAACTGATGTACTATTATACAGGTGGACAAGAAAAAACTCTTTTGAAAGGATGCTTAGAACCATTAAATCTTCAGGTACATATATATGTATATATCTATACTGTATAAACTACAATTTATTTCATTGACGACACTTTTTTACTGTTTGCTTTTTTCACATTTCTTATCTTTTATTAGTTTATACTCTATGGAAGTAATTATGAAATTGTCTGAATAATATTAACAATATTTATTTAATAAGTATCAGAATACCGTTTTATAAGTTTATTAAAGATGTTATTTTTATTATAGATCATATAAGTAGTTCTCAAGCACTTTTATTGCTTCGGTGGTGTAGTATTGTCATGGATTGTTTACCATCGGAGAGACTTGTGCTTGGAGACTATATATGGTGCCATTTATCTGTATGCAGTATGTTCATAATCATTCAACCTTATTTATTGTTCTTAGTCAATATATTAAATGCAACATATATATTTTATAGATGTCCTAATGAATTTATCTCATTATAATGCACTTCTACAAATATATTTAGAAAATGATGCTTTTTTACCCATGGAATTTTTAACAAAAATGAAAAATAAAGGAATTTGTCCAGACACCATTACATATGAAAAATTAATTGAATGTTACTGTAGGAAAGGAAGTATTAATCATGCATTAGAGCTTGTACAAAATATGAAAGAACAAAAATTTCCTATAACCGAAGCTATTTATAGTTCATTAATAATTGGATATTCACAAATTGAGTAAATACATGTGATTACTTGAATAAAGATTATAAAGTTTGATACATATCATTAAAACATATAATGTTTATTCAATATCCTAACATTAGTGTCGATTTTTGTATTAGTATTCTATATGCTTTGTATATAGATTATATGTTTTTAGTGATCAAGAAAATGCAATTAAAACTTTTATCAAAATGAAAGAGAGTAAAGTTCAACCAACTGCTGAAGTATATACTGCTCTCATATGTAGTTATGCTAAAAAAAATGATACTAGAAAAGTGAAGGAAATAATTGCTGATTGTAGTTTAAACAATAATACATACTTTTCTAATAAGAATATTTTGAATATAATTTATACATTAGTAATAAATAATCACATGGAAAGCATTAATACAGTAAGAATTTTAAAGCGATTTATAATAAAATATTATTAACATTTATATTAATATGAAATAAATAATATTCATAATAATTTATTTCAGATGTATAAATACATGAGAAAATCATATATATTTTCAATTGACGAAATTTCTTTATTGTTGAAATTAATATATATTAATAAAACAGATGTAGTTTTAAATATACTTTCCTATGTTGAAGATGTAGCAACTGTGAACCTAATTTTAGAAACCATGGTTTTTACCAATACGGTGAACATAATTTAAATTATTTTATATGGTGAACTTAAATAAGTTTATCATTTATTCTAAATAATATATTTGTTATTTTAGAAAATTGATGAAATTGTCAATATGTGCACTATTTTTGAAAATCGGAAAATATGTAAAGACCCTTTATTACAAGCACTTTATTATTCATATTTTAAGGATGATGATTGTCTATGTCTTCCTTTGCTTAGAAAGTGTAAACTTCGTTATATAACAAAACCACATTACTTTTGGCCTCTTTTAATAAAACGAGCAAATAAATATGATTTTAATGGTATGTAGTTTGTATAAAACTGTTATTCTCTAATTTTTGGAATATGCAAATACAACAATACAGCCTTGTATGTATTTCACGTAATTCAACATATAAAAATATGGTTATTTCGTTTGTAGGTATTATAAATATTCTTCAGATTATGATTTATGAGTTTGATTTATCACCCTGTATCGATACTATTGCTGATTATATCATACCATTTATGTTTGGGAGTGTGTTGATGATCAGAACGAGATTAATAAATTGCAAAGTAAATGAAACAACGATTGACAATGCTTGTGTATTGTTTCTGTTAAAACAATACAGACTAAAGAAAGTTATAATATACAGTAAGTAAGGAATGTATATATATGTAAATCCACAACAAATTTAATTAATACTTTTTTCTTACAGTGAAAACTTATCCAAATTATTATTTCTATACAGAAATTGTATACAGACTTTGGAACGCTTTAATTGAAACAAATAATATAGAAAGTTTTGTATCTATTAGTAATAACTTAGTAGAATATACTGACTCAAACGAAAGGGTAAAATATAGTATGATAACATCTGTACCTTTGGAAAAGCAATTATTAGATTTTATGATTGCTTACCCACATAATAAAGTAATTTTAATGAAGGTACGAAATTTGAATCTTTATAAATATTATGAATAGGTAAAACACATCAATTATTAATCATTTCGTAATTTTATTATTCTTGTAGCTAATATTGCATTTATCAAATCAAGGAATGAGTATAAAACAAGAAACAGCAGAAAAGTTAGTTAATTTCTTAGAAGAATGTGCTAAAGATGATGTAATAGATGCAGTTTATAATATGGCACAGAGAATGGTATAAACTTGTTATTTATAATAACTGTAAATAAATAAAAAAAACTTTCATATTTAGTTTATTTTTCTCATTTAATTTGATTCTAAGTTACTTTTATGTTTATGTTGTAGCAAAAGGTGCATCTAAATTAATTGTTAATGGAACCGTTTCTGATAATGAAATGTAATAATTTGATAACATATTGCACACAAATAATATAATGGGATGCGCCCAGAATTTCCGTAACTTAAAACAGTAGAATAATTATGTATGTAAGTATCCAGAATCACTATTAATCCCGAACTAGGTGTGTTACATAGTTTCAGAATAAAAGTAGTTTACATATAATGTTTCTTTTTAGACTACAACAATTGTGTAACATAATTTAACTCATTTTTATTTAGCATAACATATTGCAATCTGTTTCAATTATCAAGAACATAGAAGAAAATTAATTTGGCTAACCATTTACTGTGTACATATAGATAATTAAATGTATACCTTTATGTTCTTTTTAAAAGAATATATTTCTATGAGAACGAAAAACTGTTTATTAATGTGTAAAAAATGTTAGTTTTAATCATTTGTATAATATAATAAAATATAATTATACAGGTTTTAGAAATTAACGCCATTTATTATTTTAAATAATGAAGATTATTCATATGAAAAACACTTATTAACTTTTACAAATTTCTCAAAATTTATGCAGTAAATGATAAATAAGTACATAGTGAAAATTGTTCAATATAATAATTGAAATTTACTACATATAGTCTTAATATAATCTTAATATAATGTTATTTTAATAAGTGACCAGTTTACTTTACAGAGATAATAAGGTTAAATCGTATTAAAAGAGTTTTTTTAAATAGGTTCATTGTTTATTGTATTTTTCATTTTGTTATTATTTACATTTTGCTTTACCTTTCGTTGAATAAGTGGTATAAAAAGTAATATTAGTCCACTAACAGTAATCATACCACCAGCAGTGAAAAATCCAGGATCATAAGACTCAAGTGCATCATATAGCCACCCTAAAAAATGCAATTTACATGAAAATGATTAGATTCAAAGCTATAGCTGTCATGAAGCTATATAGCCATACCAGCAATCGGTGGGCCTAAGAGTGACGCGAAACCTTGAAATAATAAAAGTAGACCAAAAGCATTTGTAAGACGTCTCAAACCCAATAAGTCTACTAAAATTACAGATGTCAGACCGACATAAGCACCAGATGTGAATCCAAATACGGATGAATAAAGTGCAAATGTTGCGAAAGATGTACATACTGTACTAAAAATTGTAGCTAGAAAAATAAAGAAATTGACATTGTGTCTTTTACAAATGTTTATAATAAATTTAATAACAGAAATATTATAACTTACAAATGCCACATGTTGTAAGGCATAAGATATATATCAATAATCGATTAACCCATGGTTTATCTGATATGTATCCCAAGATTATACGACCTACAGTATTAGCGATTCCAATTACTGCAAGAAGATAGCTTGCATCTTTTTTATTAATTCCCTGTTCTTCTGCTTGAGGCTACATAAAAATGAAAATTTTATTTAATAATAAAACCAAGAGTATTCATTTCTAAACGTTTTGAAACAAAAATGCTATCTGTATGCGTACCATGACATATACATATGGCACATAAAATCCAATACTGGTGCAAAAATTGGAAAATGTAAATAAAATAAATACTGGGTCTTTTAATATCGAAAGATCCATAGTGTCTTTGAGATGACCTATTTTGTTTTTGCAGTAGGCTTTAAACTTTTTACTATCCGAGTTTGAACATTCTACACCACAAGGTTCAGTTTTTAAAGATTGTATATAAACCATTTCTTCGTTATGCCTTTGTATTAAAATCGGTCTGTAAATAAGTGAAAACATCGTTTAATCGTTTTTTCGCGTAAACATATTCATGTTCATCCATTTTTTAATGTTAAATTTGTATACATTAACGTCCATATCTATAGATAATATATTAACATATAGTTAATATGAGATTTATGTATGTTTTTAATGTTTAAAAGTATTCGACCGTATAAATATCAAGAAAGAAGACAAATTAACATTAAGAAATGCATTAAAAAAAAAAAAAAAAAAAGAAGAAGAAGAAAATACCAACATCTCTTTTTGGGTATTCTCTAAACTTTCTTGATGTAACGTATCTTTTGAAATTAAATTGGGTTGGCTAATTGTCGTTATACCGGCATTATTGCTCATCCTTCGAAAACTAACTGTATATACTTTTGTATCGTCTTCTTGGGGACATTTTGTATTCGTATCTTTCAAGGATTTCTGAAAATTAAAAGTTATAAGAAAAAACGATACTTTTGAACTGAATATACAAAAAAAAGTATTGTAATTAATGTATACTCGAAATTAACGTTTTTCAAACTGTGGTCTGCAAACAGTATTAAAATAATGTGAGAGTTATGTTAAAAAGAATGGAAATAATTGTATGTAATTACTGATGTATGGATCAAGTTTAAAAACTGAAATTTAAACCATTTACAGACTTTGATCAATCAAGCCACCTGTTTTTCTCATATTTACCTTACATTTTATAATACTGTCTGTACGAAAATGTTCTCTACATTATTATGCTTCTAATGATAATACATACAAGAATCTTGTACCTCTGGAGAACTTCTCTGTTGCGATTTGTCCACCTCGATGGGCCTGAAAAGCGCTCCGAGAACGATACAATTCAAAACGATCCCAGAACAGATCATAAGCGCCCCTCGCCATCCGTACCTCGCTATCAGGTATTCTAGACACGGGGCAAATACTAAGGTACCTAAGCCAGAACCGCATACTGCAATTCCCGTTGCAAGGGAACGATACTTATCAAAGTAACAGGTAACGCTTACGATCGCGGGCAAGTAGATCAAGCCGAAACCTAAGCCTGTAAAACGATTCTTCTGTATTAATTGCTTAACATTTAGCTGACTGTATTTAAGAGTGTGAAGTTGTATGAAGATTTTATAATTATATAGAATAATTATATTTAAGCTGTATTTAAGAGTATGAAGTTGTATGAAGATTTTATAATTATATAGAATAATTATATAGAATAGTTTCATTATCAATTTGCATTATGTACCTCAATGTTTCGTTACTATTACTATTTATGTCGTTAACTTATTGTACTTGATATATATCTGTATTTTTTAATTCATTGATGGTCTAAATTGAAGTTAGCAATCAGGTTGCAAAAATTATAATTCTATTTAAAAAAGGAGGCTGTTACACCTCCTTGATCTATTCAATAATTTTACTTCATCACTTCCTTTCAGAAGTTGCCAAAAAGTAGACATGACTGGATCCAGTTATTAAAATCATTGTGCATGTCTTTAAAACAATTTATCTGCTGGGAGCATATTTATAGGTTTTCTCATTCTGATATCTAAGCACAGGAATCTACTAACTGTGCTGTTAGTTGCCTACTTGCAATGCTCAATTTGAGAAAACAGACAAAACTTTTCATATACCTAGTAACAGTATGTAGCACATATCAGCCTAGACTAATACACTAATGTAGAAAACTTAATGTTTAAAATCTAATCTTTCTAAATTGTGAATTATTTATAAATATACCAGCAGTTAAACTGTTAAATATATGCGTACAGAGAAGATGTTCTTCACTTCACCTGTTCCAAGACCAATAGTGAAGTAGAGGGTGATAACGTGTTGAGCCCACATGCTAGCCAGCAAACAGGCGCTCGCCAGTATAGAACCAGCTATTGTTACCGCTCGACATCCGTATTTATTTACAAACGAGCCCGATATCGGACCTGCAAAGCATTTCTTTTTCTATTATTGTTCTTTTTCTTTTTGTAGGTTTTTGGAATATCGTCAAAGACGTAGCGAAGAAGAAATTACCTGAGCATAAAGTGACACCCACTAATATCGACGCAATCCACGCTGTCGCGCCTTTTCCTCCTTCGAAATAGTACAAAAACTCTAAGTAAAATACTCCAAAGGAATAAGTCACCCCATCAGCTGAAAGAATATTATAAATAATAATATTATATAAATACAAACGTATAAATATGTGTATAAAACAAGGAGAACCATAATAATATAAATATAATATAATACAATATAAATAATAATATAAATATAAACATATAAATATGTGTATAAAACAAGGAGAATCGATGTAAACAAAAATATATTATAGTATATTTAGTTATTTAAATTGAAGTATACAGGTTGTCCCACGTAACACTTTTTACGATTTTTCGACTGGCTATACATTGGAATAAAAAGAAGGTTCGAAAACAAAATTTTTTAGTAGTGTCACACCCTGGCACCCTGTATAACTAAATCGTACATTTTGTATGATAATTCTTAACAATATTGTTTAAAATGTTATCGTGGCAACAATTTGTACGTAAAGAGACATAGAGTCGCAGGAATATATCGGACGTATTTTACATCGAATTCGCACAAAAATATTCCTCCGACGTTTTATTCTCCATGGATAAATAATTAACGATTGGTACAAGTAAATTTATCAATGAATAACAGTTGCATGAAAGATTTCCTGTAATTACTTCTCTGTCCAATGTTTCGAAAGACTCGTCGGCTAATTATAGTTGCGTTATCTCTGTTACTGAAAACATTAGAATCGGTTTTTGTAACGTTTACATCGACTTCCTTATCAATCAGGTATTTGTAAAATATATCGTCGCGGTATACAACGAAAATATGTGAAACGCGAACAACTAATAGGTGATTTATACATTTTACGTACTTGAGTCGCGATTATTTAAGGAACAAGATAGACTTGATTTCCAAAGTTTGTGTACAACAAATTTGGAGCAAATTTTATGTAAAATAAATGTAAAATAAATGTTGATAGCGTGTTTAAAGAGGTGAACACAGCGCCATATACAAAATTAGTACCGGGGAAGAGCAAGTCGCGCGGATAATTAACGATTCAATTAATGTAAATTAATTTGCAATAGAATTAACGATAAAAGTCGCATAAAACACGAAACTTTAATGTAGTTGATTACTGGAAATTACTAAAGTCTATCTCGCGTTTCCTTACTGTCTGTGCCTATTTATCAAATCGCGCAAGGTCGTTGCGCTTATTGTTTTTATCTTCATAAACTGTTGTTGCAACGATCAACAACGTTGGTGAAAATAGTGTACACGAAATCTACTCACGCGTCGATATAGAATAATACTATTTATAAGCTCTACTCTAATCAAACATAGCTCATACTGAAAACCGTTGCGCGACTTCTAAACATTCCAATCATACAAACGGAATTTCATTTTATATTTTTAATTAATTTTTATACGTACAATCGCATCTTTTCCGCGTGTAACACAATTATTGGGACACCCTGTATGAAGCGGATTAAGTAATGTTTCGTATCGAGCAATATTTCATAAGCAAATAATGCTTGTTAGAATTCTTCCCTAAAATAAGGAAAACACAACTTGCGAGCGGTACAAAGTATGCTTTCCCTATCATGCTCCGATTTTACATATCACTGAACCACTGTCGTGCGTAATCAAATCTTTCGCGCGTGCTTGCGTGTGTATAACATTTGCATGCGTAAGTGGCAGGATGTAATAATCGAACAATAATAATCGAGGATGACGATTTAATCACTAACGTTATCTTTATAGAGTCTTTTTAGAGTGTCTTTACTAGAATTGTTTAGAAAGAGCGCAACATTGATTTTTATTACTGTTACTACTAGTACTGTTTTAATGGCGATGAGAAACCTGAAAGATTTAATATATAAGAAAGAACAGTAGAGAAAGAACTAGAAGAAGAAGTAGAAGAAAGAGTCTTTTTAGAGTGTCTTTACTAGAATTGTTTAGAAAGAGCGCAACATTGATTTGTATTACTGTTACTAGTAGTACTGTTTTCATGGCGATAAGAAAGCTGAAAGATTCCTCCAAGTAGATCCTGAATGGTTGTTGTCCTGCAGTTTCGATATGCAAAACGGTTTCACGATAAGACTCGAGAAAATATTATGGACGGCCATGTAACAAGAGTAGTAGTTCGAGTTGAATTTATTTTAATTCTGTAGATAAGAAAATGAAAAAACAGCAGAAACGAAACGTATCATCTCGACTTAATTGGAAATCATTTCTTCAGCATGAACATAAAAAGTGTAAACTCTAAGTTTACTCCACGAAGAGAGAATCGAATGTAAATTACCGCAGGGGAGAAAAATGATCTTTCTGCAAAAATTTGATGAGAGATACTTATGGTTTCGCAAGGTCGAGGAAGAAGAGGGAATTTTCACGTGCGTCGACGCGTGCTTGCGCAAGGTCGGTCATGTTTAACGAACGATTACGCATTGATAAATGTCATTTTTTCTCTTCTGTATGCGACGCGATCCATGTTTCTTAATTTCCGTATTCGATTAACGGTACGTTCCCCGAACGGAAAGTCGATCGACTAAAGTCGAACGCGTGTCGCGAATCTGTGCATGAGTTCGAAGAAAGCGTGTCGCAGATCTCGTGAATCGTTCACTTCCTCCTTCCTCGTTCGTCAGATGCGAGATAGAAAGTTTGAAAAAGCTGGAAGACTTCGCTCGAGCTTGATTCGCGCTTTGTTCGATCGAAACAACGACGATGCGCTTCCACGCGAGGAAACACGGATCGTCTTTGCTATGATTGAAAACTTGGAAACTCTAGGTAGGCAGATTTAGTTAAGCAAAGGGTTCTCCGAAAGAAGCTGTAGAATTTTGCACACGGGTCGTCTGTTGTTACTATGATTGAAGATTCGGAAACTTTAGGTAGACAGATTTAGTAAAGGGTTTAGTCAAAGGGTTCTCCTAAAAATAAAAAATAAAATATACATCTCGAACCGAGCAAGTTCCTCCGTTTCGAAGTCGGTTAAGAAAAGGACCTCTAGAATTTTGCACACGGCTCGTCTGTTGTTACTATCAATTGAAAACTCGGAAACTTTAGATAAAGAGCTTTAATAAAGCAAAAGGTTCTCCAAAAGGACCTGTAGAATTTTACTTCTTCAACGGCTAAATAGTTTACCCGTTAACGTACTTTAAAGACATATTAACTTCCGATTAATGCACAAAGAAAACGGCACACTTTGGCACCTTTTTAACCGACTTCGAAAAGGAAGAGATTACTCAATTTGACGTGTATATTTTTTTTTTTTTTCACCAACGATGTTACTAACATCGCAAGAATAGCAGTCTAAATACAAAGCTGCGATATACAAAGGACACGATCTTATAACAGCACTTGATCCCCAATGATCAAGCAGTCGATGATGCGTAAAACAAAACCGTATTCTAAAAAAATTAGCATTTTTAAGCAATTAAACAGCGATGTTCCCTTTCGGTATTCCTCCGTGACTCAACTTTGAAGTAGATATCGATCCATTCACGAAAGGATCAAACTATCTCCGGTCGCGGTGTCGATCGCAAAATCTGTCCAGCTTCCCCAGACGTTTTAGTGTTTATTAACGTCATATCGCGTGGCGTTTTACGCGCGCTGTGTAACGCAATGACCAAAGATATCATTTATTCGATTAGCACGTTCGGTACGGGATTGAAATGGAAAGGCAATCGTACGATAAACATTTTCCTTGGAGGAGACCTGCAATTACGAATGTTTATAAATTTTTAAGCGCGTATACCGTGTTATAAACGACTGCTAATAATCTGAATCGAATTTAAAAACAACGCAACGATTCGCAATTAATGCTGACAACGGAAACCTCCTTTCGCTGAAACGAATGTTACGAAGGTAAAAAAAAAAAAAAAACCTGTGGCACGTGACGATTCGAAAGAGAAACGCACACTTTTGTTTGTGGAAACAAATAATAAGTGATAGCCTGAATAGTATATTCATTTAAATTCGTTTCGACCTCGTTTCTTGGACTTCTTTAATTAATTCGTTATTAAATAAATTGCAAAAGTGTACGATATTATATCATATTCTTCGTTACATATATTCATTTAAATTCGTTTCGACCTCGTTTCTTGGACTTCTTCGATTAATTCGTTATTAAATAAATTGCAAATTGTGAGTGTATAACGTTACATTATATTCTTCGTTACATATATCCATTTAAATATGTATCCCATCGTTGCTTCTCCAATTTTCTCTCTACTTATATTCAAGCGTGAAACAAGAAATTAACACTACATTAACTCGCTAAGCGTACTTCTGAAAATAAAGTTTCACAGCATTCTTACCTCCCACAAATTAACGTACAATTTTATCCAGTACACGAATTTATATAAAAAATCGTAGAACCAAGATCGAAACGCATAGACGCCTTCAATTTTCTCCGATATCTAAAATTCAGAGATCAAGTCCAACTAAAAATATTAAAATACCCCTTCGATTCGAAGCGCTAAATTTAACAAATACTTGCACGCTCTTCGCAATGAATTTAAAATGACAAGTATTGGTTAAACAGTCGCGTCGTGGATCGTCGATCGTTATCGAATGTAACGTGACGAGAAAATAGTTGATTACGTACTAATTACGTGGATCAAGAAGGATGCAAGAACAACAACGTAGCCCCATCCTCCGTCCGGTGGTAAGGGTTGTTGCATGGTATCCGGTGTGGTGTTCTCCGTTGTTTCACAGGCGACATTTTCGCGTGTACTTTTTTTATCGTGCTTATTTGTCTCGACGGAGGAACCGACTGTCGCGTGTGCCATGAGTTGCAATTGTAGAACTTAGCGAACGTTGTTGTCCGCGATACAGAGTACCGTGTCGAGTTGGTGCTCATGATGGAAGGGAACGAAAGAAGAGAAGAGGGGGGCCCCCGAACAGACGTTTCAGGAGCACGTTGCTTACAGAAAACTCGGGTGCACGCAATTACAAATGTAATTATACCGCGAAACACGATATCCCGTGTTTGCCGCGTTAACAAGGAACGATAATCTGAAATCGTTTTAACGTAATGGATCATATTTAAATATCCAACAAACTGAATGTCAGTCATCATTCTCGAATCGAAGTGTTACGCTATTTATTTTTGGTACGAGTTTTGAGGATCTCTTGACTCTTTGTTTATGCACGGCTGTTGGCTGAAAATGATCAATTATTATAGTTTTAATAATCAATTTATGAATGATTTAGAACGATTCCAAATTATTTGCTCGTTAAATTGACTCGTTATTTCTATGCGACAGAAACTGAACAGGAGGATGTTATTGAAATTGCGCGAAGAAGAGATGCATTTCTTTGTAATTTAACATTTTTCTTATTTATAAATATATAAATATATTTAGACGATCGTTGTATGCTTTCAATTTTAATACTTTCTAAGTATAAGTTTAGTAGTGGAATTAAACAGTTGTTTAACATTACATGTTGTTAAAATGTGAATGCAATCTTCGTATTAATAGATGTATCTATAATGTTGTATATCTTTAATGTTATACATGTTATCTAATGTTATCATATGTTATCTAATGTTACATATCTATAATATCATTATAATATTGCTGTTACTTATCATAATAATAATTTGAAATTATTTTCACGTTAATCGCTATATACATATGTACAGCGTATTGCCAAAATTTCCAGTTAATAATAATAATACTTTCCATACTTTTTGAAACTATAGCTTCAAAATGCATATATGCATTTCAATCGTTATTATTATATCGAACTACGGTTTCTATTAATAATATACAATTATATCTTTCAAAGAATAAACTACTGAAAGGTCAGACGCATTTCAAGCGATTTTCGTTATCAAAAAGAATGTAATCTTTGAACTGACAGAAATCTTTTTTTAAAGTCATTTAAATTATTTTAAACTACCCGCCAGTTCCCGCGCCGCTCTACGCATATATACACGCGCATGCGCCGTAAGCTACAGTGGTACGTGAGCTTGGACCCCCCTTCCCTCCTGGTAGGACGTGTCAGGGGTTAGGACTCTAAGGATAACCAGAATACCTATAAATATCAAAATAAAAACCTTGTGCCGTGTGGAATATAAACAATCACATGAAACTTAACCAGCAACTTGTGTTTTCTTAGTTCTTAAATAGTTCATCGATTTTTTTGGAGACTCCTTACAATTGCGAACACTTGACTTATTAATGGTGGTTCCATAACAAATGATTATTTGTATGCTGCAGTTATGTGCTTCCATTGTAAAAACATAATTGTTTTATGGTGATAATATGTCAAAATCAAGCATAAGGAAAATAACGGTTGACCCTACGAAATGTAATACAGACTCTCGTCGACCAAGTGTGTTTGAGAGGTTGGGGACCAAACCAGCAGTTACTGCCGGCCAAAATTCATCGGACTATTGCAGAAACTGGGCATTGAACGGCAATTGTTCGTACGGAAAGAATTGCAAGTTAGTATACATTTGTTCCCATATTAACAACAGTTACATAGGTGATTGTTACATGTACTTTACTGAGCTTTTGTATTAGAAAATATACTAATTATTTAAGAGTAGCATTGCTTATTCAATTTAATTAATTCTTTCTTTTTTTGATATTCAATCTAGATATGCAAACACTCACACATTGATAAGTCCATCAAAACGTGCCAAGAAGGATAATGCTATTGCGACTACTACAGGAGTAAGTCTATAATGCTTTGACTACATTATTATAAATTCACGCTAGAGTATTCCTACCAAACATTAACATTTAGATGACAGGTCATGTAAAAATACATGCTACAGAAATGTTATATTCTTGAAAAGATACATGAAATCATACTTCAAATGGATCTGGCAATACTTGTTTATACAAGTCTCACAAGAAAAATAAAAACTCCTAATCGGTATTTCATGCACAGTCAGTCAATATTAATTATAATACAAGTTCATAATCATATTCGATTGACATAAGACAAAGTAAACAAATATCTTACTCTGTTCATGTCAAAGCAGATTATCACTTACCTATCATCTAAGTGTTAAAAATGTATTATTATTTCTACTGGAGATAGACATTTACATATATATTTATCAATATGTAGCTTATTGAGGATCCGTTTAAAAGGCTTACTTCTAAGATCGTAAAAAAGGCATCACACAGTCCAGATTTAAATCTAGAAGAGTGGAATCAGACAGATTTGGAGTACGAGGACGAGAAAGTGTTGGAAAGGCGTAGACAGCTGTTGCAACGTGAACTGGAATTACAAATGAAGAAAGATAAGGAAGTCCATGGGAAAGACAAAGTGAGACAGAAGAAAAAGGCAATGACTTCTTCCTCTAGTTCTCGTACTTCAAGTACATCTAGTAGTAGTAGCAGTTCTAGCAGCGAAGATTCGTCTTCTAGTTCGACATCCGATTCGCGAAAGAAAGTTAAAAAAATCAAATCCAAGCGACATCATAGCGGTTCCACAGATTACGATGAAGATAAAGAAAGACGAAGAAAGTATGTTATACTTCATATTTAAAATGAGAAATGCATTCGTATTTTTTTTGTTACGTATAACAAAAGAGTTAATTCATTGTATTTTACAGATTAAAAGTAAAAAGGCTTGGAATGAAGAACGAGAAGCCATCAGTTAAAAAGAAACGTAAATTCGACAGTAGTTCTACAAAAAAAGATGTTACTGCTAGATCAACAAAGAAGTATACCTCTACCTCAACATCAAGAAAACATTCTTCTACTCCTCGCACGAGATCACCAGCAATACAAGTGCCTGCAACGGTAACAGCTGCGACAACAACAGTGTTAGGTTCTTCGGTATCTGTACCTCATCATGGCACGTCTAATAAAGTTAGAGAACGAAACAGAAGCGAATCTCCAAAAGCGACAAAAAACAGAGATGTAGATAAAGAGGACAGGCACTATAAGAAAATACGAGATGTAGACGAATTATCTAAAGATAGCACCAAGAACAAATCTTTCGATAAAAGCAAAGAGCAAGATAAAGAGAAAAATCGTACGATAGACGAAAAAATGAAACCCGACGAAAGATTAAAAGTGAAATGTAAAGGGAACGACAAAGAAATACGTTCTAGAACACCTCCAACGTCCGAAAGGTCGAAGCATCAGCACTCGAAGGAAACAATTTCAACAAAAACACGCCGCAGTCGTACCCCTGAAAAATCGTCAAGGTCGAAACGCGAGCCCACGCCATCGAAGACTCAAGACAGGCAGATTTCCACAAACAGATCGCGAGACGTAGAGAAGAAAGATCGCGAATCGCATAAAAGCGAAAAAACTAAAGATAGGGAGGATATAAGAAAAACTGAACAAAGTAATAAAACTAGACAAGTTTCCAATCAAGAAGAAAACCATAGAAGAATTGGCAAAGAATTCGATGATAAACCTTACGTGGGCGATAAAACGCGACAAAAGAGTAGAGAGAGACGCGATAAAGATCACACGAGAGATGAACGCGGCCATTCCAGACTTGGTCGAGACCAACGCGATCTTCGCGATAAAGATAAAGAAGAATTACCGGAACGATGCCGCGAACGACCGCGAGAGAGAGATCGCGAACGCGACAGGGATCGAGAACGCGATCGCGAAAGAGATAGAGACCGTGATCGTGATCGCGATCGTGATCGGGACCGAGATCGTGATAGGGATCGAGATCGTGACCGTGATCGGGATCGGGATCGCGACCGTGATAGAGAAAAGGAACCGATAAAACCAAGGGATAGAGATGTACCTCCTTTGGTTCCAACGCCTATAAGTTTAACGACGGATAAAAATTCGCGTTATAGCCGGGACAAAGACCGAATAGTAGGAAAAGATAGTGCTTTTGAAAAAAACGGTACTCGAGAACGTAGAAGCGATAGGGAAAGGGAACGGTCTGAAACGAAAGCACTTTCTGATCGAGACAGAACATCAACTCAAAGGATCGATAATAGGTATGATAGGAGTACTGTTGACAAGGACGCGTCTAGTCGTAAAGCCGGTGTGAATTCACCTAGAGATCGCGTCGATCGTTTCCCACGCGAGAGGTCTTTAGACAGAGCATCCTTACTCGATAAAAGTGTACATAATCCACCGCCTCCATCGCAACCACCTTCGTTACCACCCGTTCAATCCTCCATAGCGTCGTCGACGTCCTCGTCTGCGCCAGCTACTCTATCAGCATCGCGAGATAATTTAATCGACAGAATAGATCCTGGACATTACGATCGAGAAAGGCACCGACGATTTAGTACAAGGTATGATCGAACTCATGCATCCGAACATGATCAGTCGCGTGTTACACCGACTAAAGTTGATCGTTTAATCGAAAGGCGAGAGACTAGTCCACGGCGTACCATTGAAGTAGATAGAAATTATAATAGGAATTATGGACGATTGGCGTCTGAGCATTGGGACGAGCCAGAGGAAGCGTCCACGCATTTAGATTACCGCGAGCATCATGTTCACGAAGACGATAGAAGGAAAGCTGTTGATGGGAGGAGATATGATAGTCCATTTGACGAAAGACGTGGAATTCGCGAAGAAAGATCTCGAGAATCTAGATACGTTGTTCAAGCAACGGATAGGACGTCCTTTGAAGATCATCGACATCATCACCATCATCACAGACATCCACTCTATCCTGGAGAAAAATTGAGGAACAATGCGTCGATTCGGTACGTGGAAAGAATTTTTTAAATTACTAATGAGAATCCCTTTGAATGTGTTTTAAACGTGAAACATAATATTTTGTCTGTGCTTACTTTTTATCAGAGATGAAAATGTTCCTAACGATGACTGGGATAATCATCATCGAGATGTAGAACATAGTAGAGATCGAACTTATGGGCCTGTTGATTGGGAGGAAAGAGAATGGCGAGTAAGAGCAATGTGGGATAGCAGGGACAGTCTTCCTCGATCGGAAGTGCACGATGACGACTGGAATGCCCGATATGACAATCCTGTGTCGGATTGGAAATCGAACGACAACCGAAAATGGGATAATCAATCCGTGCACATTCGTGGTCACTATAGAAATGATCGGTCGAAGGAATTGGAATTAGGAGAGTCTACATCGCACAAGTATGCTATCTATCAACAGTCTATCTAACAACTTTTTAGCATTTTATATTCCATTTTATATAACTTATAGAATATTATAATATTATTACAGACGTATAAATTATTAGCTTACTTTGTTTCGTTTCTTTTAGCAAAAGGAGAACTTACAACACTTCTGAAACTAGAGAGGAGTGTACGGTTCATGCCTCCAAACAAGCCTCTTTGTACGGCAGTATGAAAGAAGAACCTATCAACAAAAAATTAATGGAACTCGCGGAAGGTAAACTGCCAATAACTCGTGAGAAATCTACGGACAGTTTTCAAAAGAAGGTGTTACCAAAAGAAAAATCGGAAACAAAAGAAATCGTCACGATCGAACCAAAACGGTCTTGTATAGATGAATCTTTGCAGACGCTTCATACTGAGAGCGACCTCAGCGATATTAGTGATGATCCAGATGATATATTAAATATGGAAGATATTACAGTACGTTATACTTCCTCATTTTTACTCACTTTAGTTTCATATTTGTATAGACATATTTGCAATACTAATATTTACAGGATGTCGATACGAATAAAACTCGGGCAAATAAAAAAACTGCCGATACTGTACAACGCGATGCCCAGTCAGTAACTCAAGAGGCAGATTTATCATCTCCAAAGGAAACTATAGAAGAAACAGTTTTTAATACGAAAGGAAAAGATAACGCCGACACAATAACATTTAGGTACTACATCCAAATTCTGGTTACTTGTGAACGTTAGAACATATTATTATCATATACTTGTATTAATAATGTATATAACTGACATTGTATATAGAAACATGGAAGATGAAAATATGGAAACTATGGACTTCGAAGAAATTTCCGACGGCGAACTAGAAGAGGATATCAAAACAAGTGGTAAAGGTTTAGGCGATGCTTTGGGGGTCGACTGGGAAAGTCTCGTAAAAGAAACGCAACCTCGAAGATCTGCATCGTGCAATCAAAATGCAGAAAACCGTTGGCAGTGCAAAGCAATTCTCCATAGAATCGGTGTCTCTTCGAAATATGCAGGCGAAGAGTTAATGAAGAAATTTACTAAGAAATATGAAAAAGACGGTACGCTGTTTGTTATATCTTGTAAAAATGATTTTAGTTATACTTATTTCAACGACTATTTACTTACAGATCACTCGGAGTTTTTCCTTCACGATGTCGCATTTATGCACACAGCACTCGTACGAAATCGCCTGTTACGTGACCTAAATAATGATATGTTACCAGGGGTGGATGATTTTTTGTATAGGTAAATAGACTTCATAAATATTTTCTAACAATGTAACGTAACATGTTTGCTATTGTTTTGTTGTAGGAATAGCAATGTAAATACCGAAGAAGACGTGGATTACGATCTAGAAGTTCTGAAACCTTGTACAGCTTTATACGAGGAGGCAAAATGTTTATTACAGCAAGCTGTATGAAAAGAGTTTTTATTTGTAGGATGATCCCCCAGAATTGCACTTTGCTGCTATATTATTAGTACAGCATAGGGCAGAAGTGCATCAATTTGTTACTATTTAGCTAAACTGGTTCAGCTATTCAATCATTTGCTGCAACTAATTTAGCCATCGGTGGTGCAATGTAGAAAAGAATTAAATTGATACATTTTTCTTAATGTATAACTCTTTGATTTACCATTACTGAATATCCTCTTGTATATTGTTCAACTTTGATATCATACTTTTCTTTACGAGAATTATAACCACTGGCGTTCAATATTATTAATGGTATTTTATATTATAATATCTTCTTTCAATTCAGGGAAAGTATCTTAATCCTGCTTAATCCTAGATGGTTAAATTAAAAAAAAAGACGTTTATTTTTGAAAATTTGGTATGCTTTCTTATATTTTTTCTATAAACATCGTTTTTTTAGTATCCTTATATTATGAACTTATAACTTGAGTAATTTTTATTTTTATCAAATATTTTACGAATTGAATTTTGTGTACATTTACAAACTATTTATAGACAATAATAATAATAATAATAATAATATAAGTATAGGTTTATAATACGAAGAGATGGATTTTACTTTACTAAAAATTAACTATTTCCTTTATAACATTTTTCAGCTAGCAGTTAGTGTTAATTAAAAAATCTTTTGTCGTATTCGAAAACAGCAACTGCGACAACATCATTCTGTAATATAGTCATCGCTTTCTCTAATAGACGCTCGTTTCCATCATTCTAAAAGAAATACATTATGTAAATATAAATAATATTACAGCGACGCAAATAAATAAACACACCTGTATAGAACAATGTGCATCTTCATTTTTTATATTTTGCTGTTGCCGAAGTCGTTTCATCTTTTCAACGTTTGTACAATACAATTCATACAAAATCAGACCTAAAACATGAAAAAGTAATAAACTTATTTATTTTTGTTTGCGTGCGAAGATTAATATGAAAAATTGAAAAGATACATTGGTTGCAATAATATACCTCTTTTTTTACAGTCTCCACAGTTCAAAAGGTCTAAGACAGAGAGTAAATCGTTGCAATATCTCCACTTTAGATCGAGTTCGGCATCAGTTAAATCTAACGTTATTTTTGAAAAGTTATAAAGTAGATATAACAATGTCAGAACAAAAGTATATGTAGTTCAGATACCTGCCCACTCGAGATTCTCAGTCCTGCCATAGTATGATATAATTCGAAACTTCAAATCCATTAAGAGATAATTATTAGAAGGAATCACGGATGAAAGTTCCTTTTGCATAAACTTGTAAATTTGTCGCGGTGGTTTGTACAAAGCTTCTTCCAGTATAGCTGCCAAACCTGAACGAATGGAACGTATCTAATACGATAAAAAAAAAAAGGGGGAGAAGTTTGTATTAATAAACCCCTTTTTATTTACAGAGCTATCGTAATGGAAAAGCTTGGAAATAATTCAAAAATAGATAGTATTTACTACTCGATATAGTTTACCCATGTATTTATTCTTAATGTATTTTTAATTTTAATTCTTAATGTATTCTTAATTTATTCTTAATCTTTATGTATTTATTCATGTATTTATTATTTAATTATTTGGCACGTGAAATACGTATTAAATACTCTTCACTGTTTGGTGTAAAGTATTTAAATTAATGTCTATAGTGAAATGTTTAAGTAAATACCTGTCGGTTGTTTATAGACATCGAGCACTTGTCGCATATCCAGGGAGATCCCATTTTAAGAGGATCTCGCGGTAACAGGTGTCCGAAACAATCATCGGATGCACAAAAGAGCGCTCCTAATCTAGTTCCGAATTCCTAGCATTATGTAAGTATAATATTACAAGTTAATTGATTATTTTCTGTAAAATTTACAATTTTGTCTTTAATGGTATTTTAGTACCAGTTATTGATCATTGATTTACCGTAGGATCGGTGCATCTCTTGCACTCGCAGGAGAAGTGTTTGGTGAGGCTCAAGAAAGGTCTTCGCAGCGTCGTATCCCAAAATAAACTGGTATAGGACATGGTGAGCTCCTCTCCAGCAGAAATTGGAAGCGCAGCGTTAACATACAGCCTCTGTTCATCGTCGAAGTGGTGTCTCGTATTCGGTACGCAACAGTGATTCTGCAATGCCCCCATCGGATAGAGTCCACGCAAACTTGATGAATGGTCCTTGTCTTGGACGCTGACCGTTTCGAACGCGTTCGTGGCGAACGCCCCGCACACGTGTCTCATTAACTTTTCATCTTCTTCGCTTGGAGGATTTGTTACGTTCCGTCGAAGCAAGTCGATCTTGTAGCAAATGTTCAATTAATTAAAATTGTATTCGTAAGACAGTAATATGTAAGATGGAAAGTTGTAATTCTTCCAAGCAAATAACAGTTTCCTTTTACTGTAGCTACTTGTTAAAAGTTTTATAATTCTACTGCGGATTTTTATCCATTTGTAGGAAATTTGAATGTTTGAGAAACTACAAAATGCACAGAGTATGCAAGAATATAAAGAATATTGAGAGTAAAGTTCTTATTATAATATTTGCAGAGTAAAATAAATTCCTTAGGTTCAATTTTTGTAGACACGTTTGCCAAGATTTTATTTTGCATAAAGATCCACAGTCTACTAATCAATATATTAGGAAACATATATGTTTCCCAAATCGAATAACATCTGTTTGAACTGGTTTTTTTAGAATTATGCATGATTACAGAGATATGTCAAGAAATATGTATCCATTGGCTAAGTCGCACCCCATCCCTTGGACTCAATGGAAATTTGGGGAAAGTAAAAGGAAGCAGGGAAGAAATGGAAAGATACCAAACCACTTAATGTAAATGATCAAGAATTGGACGGTGAAAGCCTGAAATATCTAAATTCTAACGATTCGTAGCCGTGGTGCAAATGATCGTACCTCGTGGCTGGGGATAAGAGTCTGGTCGCACTGAAGCGTGGCCAAACATTCGCGTTGCCGTTCCGTGAGGAACAACGCGCGTATCGGTATCACAGCTAGCAACAACTGCAAGGACCAGTCGGTCCCGCAAGTCGGTATCAACGACCTGAGGTACTTGCATTCGTAGTCCGTATGCCTCGGTGAATTTTCACACTGCACCGAGCACACAGGCAATCCGCAGCCGTGGTCGCACGGAAACAGCGGGCACTCGTTCTTGTAACAGCAAACGCACATCTCCAGATGCGTGCCATTGCACCTTGGCCCGATAATCAGGGGTGCGTCGACGAATATCAACTCGTTAGGCGCTATGTCGCGTGTGGCGAACAAACCACGACCGCCCAGCCTGGAATATCCGACGGTCCACGGTTGAGGGCCGTCCCTATAGACCTTGCTGTCCTTCAGATGCGTCAACAGCGTTTCTCTCACTTGATCAGGCCCCACGACACCCGGGACACTCATGTTGCACTCAAATATCGCGTCGACGAGTCGATGAGAACCGTTTGTATTGATGCAACCCGACGGAGAGACGCGTCGATCACCGTCTTCAACAGCGGTGGCTGCCGTTGTGTTCGCGTTCTTGGATCCCCTCGTGGTATATACTAGCTGAAGCCGTTGAGTGCTCAACACGGGCCACCTGAATAACTCATTCACTTTTGGCGATAGGCGAAACTCCTTTGAGTCAATCTTGATTCGATTTCAAGGGGAACATGAACACTAGTGTTCATGAACACTTCTTCATTCTTTGTAGATGGAAGTGTAAACACTTTCTTTTTTTTTAATTGAATCACCAATGTTTTTTGTATGAGAAAATTTGATGTATAGAAGTATCAAAGCGTACACATACTAAAATTAATATTTTCCAGGATATTTTGTTACTGAAGTATCACCGCTTGACCTTGATTGACCTTGAAGCAGAGATGAATCGAATTTGGCTCGATTAACGGATTATGAATGAAAACAACGTATAGGACTTCAATTTAGTGAACACGTAAATTTGTATTTGTTTATTCTGAATTATTTCACTGTATAATTACAATTCTAATTTTTATTTAACATGTAACAGATAAACAGCTGATTGTCTTTTATTCCAGATTCAAATCTGATCGAGAGCTTTGCCTATTGTTTCCGTGAATCGCAGGTCGTCGAACCCTTCTGTCGAATTCTTCGTACAGAACATTTTCTAAGATATGTAAAATTTCAACAAGTCTATCATTTGAGATGATAAGTTTTGCGTATGATAAACCATTCAAACATTATAATTTTAATATGATATCCCATATATCTCAGAAGCTATCAACTTTAGGATAAATATACCATAACACTTTTGTTCTCAAAATTCATTACCGAATCGAGCTCCGCATTAAAAAACTGACAATTCCATCAAAAGAAGAAAACGCTGACCTTTGTATCTGTTTTAGATCCTCTACTTGCCAAGCTATTGGCATCAGATTGTGTCTTTACCGAAACCAAGCAAGATTCCTTCAAGAATCCTCATCTATCTATAGGCCTGCTGTAAGTGTTTCGCTCTATGCACGTTTAACAAAATACGGCGAGATTAAGTAATAGTCTTTTACTTACAGCCATCTACAAATATATTCATGACTATGTTACATTGACCTTGGCATAACGAAGACGAATCGAAGGCTGGCATTCGGTAAAGAGACCGATGACTTCATAAACAAAGATTTTCGTTCGCGCGAAAACCAACCTTTCACGCATACTTGGACGATTTCGAGACGTTGGGAGCATCCGTGAAAGAGCAGTGGTATCATTTCATGCTCGCTGATTCGGTTTAAAATAGAATTGGGATTTTGTAATAGGTAGTTGCGTTTTGGCATCCGTCGTTTTGTGTTCTGTCGTTCAACCGGTTGCAATCGAAGATGATAACCGATTATAATGTTAGTGTGATACCACTGCGACGTCAACGTTGTTCAATTTGTTTCTTTATTTTATCTTAATGTAAATGGTAGATTTTATATACAGGATTCGTTTTACGCTGGTAACGATAATGATGAATACCCCGGAGTAAGTAGATTATTCATCTGGCTACCTAGTGATACTACTTGTAATTACTCAGACGATCCAAGACTTTTGTTTTCAATAATGCATTTTATTTTATTTTAGGAGAAAGAAAAACAGAACAGATGGATTACACAGATTAAAAATATTTATTAACAGCACTGATAAGACACCCATTAGAAAATGCGTTGCAGTTCTATGAAGAGTTTATTTCGTAAATGAAATATTATGTTTAATTATTTCACCTCAGGTCCCGATTATCCAGTGGATCTTCATTTATCTGATCTGCCTCTGTTCACATTACTTCAGCTAATTTTACCACAGTTAGTTTATGATTACAAGCGCATAGATTACACATATTCGAAGAGAAACGTTCACAACGAAGCGTGTTTCGTTCCACTCGATGGAATTCGAAGTTTTCGAAATGTAATAAAAATTCTTATCGACGAAGCGAATTTTCCACGCAAGCGTAACCGAGACATGCTACCGCTTGTGTAGCCAAGCGTTGCTAAGACTACCAGGTAACCGACTACCTGCAACTAATAGCACCTATGCTAACAAGTATGTATATTATATAGAGGTAGTCGTATCATTCAGGAACAGTGTACACTAACCAAAAGGTTCTATTACTCGCGATTTACGTTTCTTTAGTTATATGGGACAATCCGGCGATACGCAAAGGTAATCAAAATGTGAGAAACGGTCTGCAGATGAATGACTCGCGTAAAATAAAAGTAATTTCCGGTTGGTTTATTTCATTTCATGCATTGGAACGTTTTTGGCGATGGTACTCCACGTAATCGTATTTTACACGAAAGTACGCTTGAGCATGTATAATTTTTATACGCGTACTATAGATACGTCGATTTTAAGAGGCGTTCGTTGAGCAGTGAACGTCGCGTGGGTGGTAAACACGCGCATCTTGCGATTGTTCTCGATGACCTGTGCGTAAACGCGTACAATTAGAGTTACGCTATTTTTATTTAGAATGCATTATACGAGAGAACGGACAGAGAAATTCATAAATGAGAGAATCCTTGTTCTGGCAACTGTCTTGGCTTTAACCACTGGTTTTTCACGGGGACTGAATTGCAGCGGCGATCCCTGCATGTATGGGATTTGTTTAGAGGACGCGAACAGGTACATAAATAAGGACTGTAAAGTAATCAATAATTTATCGTTGATTTCATTTCTAACATACTGTCAAGTACAATTAGTGGCGCGTTACCCTATAGACAGAATAACATCTGTTTGGGGCCCTTGAATAAACATTTCAAATAAGTAAAACGATTAAGTCTCTTTATTCGAAAGAATAAATATAATATAAAGAAATGTTAACATCGTTGAATTAATATACTGTTATATAATGTATAATACTTCTGTAATTATTCTAATTAGTTGTTCATTTTGCGTACATTATACAGCACTTACTCCTGTTATTGCATCGACGGTTACACTGGTATTAATTGCGATATTAATTGGGACGACTGCTGGTCCAATCCATGCCTGAACGGAGGGACTTGCAACGATGCCGTTGCAGCGTATAATTGCACTTGCGCCGAGGGTTTTGTAGGTAACTCGTGGTTTCTCTGTTTACCTTCTATCGCATGCGCGAATCTCGACCCGCCGACGTGTTTGTACAGCAAATGATTAAACGACATTCGAGCGTCAGCTTTGTAAAGCTTAAGTATACTTAAGCTTAAGCTTATTATCGGTGAAAAGCAGACACGTCCGCATCACCGGTGTTTCCTTGTTAGAAATCTTAGATCTTTTGTTATATCATAATACAAAATATAAACGACAATTTTAAATAAGCCTCTGGTTAAGTTAAATGCTTGTAATAAATCAAAAAATTACGACGGCTTAAATAACACGTTTGTATAGTTTTCTTGGGCTAGTATCGAGGAAGTATCTTTGCTAGATGTTATTAAACTTGCAGCAACGACTCTGCTTACTCAACATAAATTTCTTTCAAAATTTAGCTTCGACAGGTTTATTTATTGTCTTGACATACTCTGTCTATTTACAGGTACAAATTGCGAGCAGAGGTACAGCGAATGCTCGAATCAACCCTGTCTGAATAACGGAACCTGTGTGGATCGCGATGGTATCATTTGTCAGTGCCCTGAAGGATATTCAGGTAGAAATGCCTAATTGTAAGAGTATAGTTGATTGAAGAAATATAGTGAAGTCTTAAAAACAGTAGAAAAGGAATCAAGAATCCAGAGTACTCCAGAGACTGTACAGTTTTCAAATTCTAAGGAGCGCATTACGTGTTTGATCAGACAAAAGAGTAGCTGCTATAGAGTACTACAGACCAATGCAGTCCTGTATTTCTATCGCGAAGAATATCGCTTTCCATATCACTCTGGGATGCGCAGCATCAAATTAACGCTACAATAGAAATATTAATTGAACGTAACGCCATTTATTCTTTCTTTTATATATTTTACATTCATACTCGTTTGCGTATATTTCTTTACAATTGTTTATTCTATACCTTTCCAATTTTAAATTATTCTTGATATCTCAAAGTATTCTGTTCAGTCTAGAGATCTCTGACAACTACAAGATTTCTATAAATTAATTTAAAGCAATTTGATCAATTCTATTGTATTCTAAATTTTATTTATAGTCAGTGATATAAGAATAACTTGAATCTTTTTTTTTTGAAGGTGATTATTGTGAAATCGACGCCTCCGTTTGCAACGATACCATATGTAAAAATGGGGGCGAATGCGTGGAAGGACCTGGATTCTCCTTCTTTTGCCGCTGCCCCGAAGGTACCTACACTATAACCAGCACAATGATGAAAATATAGTCGTAATAAGCCATTCATAGTTTGTAAACATTAGCAGAAAATGTTTAGGAGTAACGAATGACCCTTTAAAACCACAGAATTAACTGTAATTAACTCTAATTTTTTAAACAGGCTGGACAGGTCGATTGTGCGACGAAGATATCGACGAATGCGTTGCATCACCATGCAAAAACGGAGGTCTCTGCATCAATATGCCCGCTTCGTATACTTGCGCTTGTCTGTTCGGTAAGTTACGATGGATGCCACGCTTAATCTATAATTTTGTTTAAATAATTTGAAAACGAACTCAAACTATTAGAATTGAGGTAAATACCTGACATAGATTGACTATTTTCTTTAATTAAATTAAAAAGAATTAAATGTACTATTTACAGGAAAACGCATGAATAATGCCGTTTAATAATAAAATAAGATACGTTGAGAGTTTGGCAGACCATTGCGTGCCTATTTAACGATTTACTGTACCTTGATAAAAAATTAGCGTATTTTGTCGTAGTATTAATTCAATTCTTTGTTTACGACATTCCGATCATAAGGTTGGATGTTCCTCTCCAGGTACAGCATATCAATAAGGTGTTACTGGAATAATTTAAGAGAGTATGAAAGTTCAAACCATGATCCAGCAATTTATAACTCGACAAAATAAAAAGAGTCAATGTAATCAAAGCTATAATAGCGTGGAATATTCATACTCTTCTAAATTATGTAAATGCTTAAACAATGCTTTAGAGATCATTTAAAAAAGGATCGATAACGTGTTGAAATATAAACGTTGATTACGTTGTCATCTTTAAATAAAGACTTAAGTTGTGTTATAATGTGCAAAATATACTTCATGTAATATGGAACGTCCTTTTTGTATTTTGTCTGGGCTCCATCTTATACAAAGCATATTTTTCTGCATTATTTTTTCCAGACACAATTTAAGCCTTCACCTGAGAAGGATCACGTTTATATTTCAACATATTTCTATTTGAATGAAAAATTGCTTGAATCGCCACGAAGAATCACTCTCTTTTAAAGTAGGTATCATTATGAACTCAATGCCTTGTTAACTTTAACTATTCTTTCAAGGGTATACCGGTAAAGACTGCGACAAAGCCATCGTGCCCTGCGAGGAGAATCCCTGCAAAAACGATGCAGTATGTTTGTTCGAGGACGAACGATCGGTCTGCTACTGCGTCCCGGACTATCACGGAACGTTATGCGAGTTAAAATACGACGACTGCGAGTCGAAATTCGCTAACTGTGAGAACGGAGGTTCTTGCGTCGACGGCATCAACAGTTTCACTTGCGCTTGTCCTGCATTCTACAGCGGCCTATTTTGCAACGTATATGATCTTCCATCGACCGTTTCATCGACATTTGAGGAACCGTTTGAGACTGATGACGATAAGAAGACCACTGCCAGTACTTCGTTTTCACCGAGACCAGCAACACTGCCAGAAAGTAATGCATCACCAACTGCTTCCAGTACACCGACTACACAATCTTCGATGACCTCTAAGAGCACTGGTCGTTCTTATACAAAATGGTACCCTTTCACCGACACACCTTTTACCATAGACAAGAACGGCACTACCTTATTCGGTAGCAGCGGCGATAGTGCCACAGAAACTACGCCGTTGGTTACCGATGTCTCCTCGATATACTCCATCGAGGGTAAAGGAACATCTCAAACTGAAACCGTCTCGATGGAACCTCGAGAATTTCCCGATACCTCAAATGAAATGTCTCCAATGACTTCAACGGTCAAGGCTGAAACGGAATATCCAACGCAAAAGTCAGCTCGCAATGAAAGTACCACCGCTGATACTACTTATCAAGAAGAAGGTACTGGTACATTCGCATCCATCAGTGACACAACACCTTCTGAAGCGAATAGTACGACGAGGTATGTCCCAATTACAAGGTAAATTGGGACCATCTTATCTCTTGTTTAAACCAATCTATAGAATACGGTCGAACACTGTTTAATTTTTAATGTATCGCAGTTAATACACATACGTTACTTTATTTCTCTTTCTGTTGATAGGATCAAAAGTAGAATACATATACAACATTATACATGTTAGTTATCTTAGGAACATATGCGGAACACTTTGTGTGCACGACGCTCAAGAAACCACACTCAGCAAAATCCGAAAAACAAAAGCCTCTCATCTGCTCAATGGCACATTTTATACTTTCAAATTTCAACATCTCTAATATATCTTCTATTCTCCAAATGTATCTTCTTATCAAATTATTGAAAAAATAGGGAACATGTTTAACTCATCACCGATGCAACGAGTATCAGTTATAATAGCAAAATTATATCTATCTCCTGATGCTCATTATAATCGAGTTCGATTGTTCGACTGTTTCAACATTACATTTTTATAGGTATTATCCTATGATGACTACGTCTGTTGAAATATCTACTGAAGCAATGGCAACAGCCGGAAGTGAAAAGACCAGCTCATTTTCCACCGTGACATGGTCTTCGAGCTTCACGGAACCTTGGCAAAACAAAAGCTCAGAACCGAATTCACCAACAGCAGAAGTGCCAAAAAGCACTGTTCCCTCATTTACAGATAGATGGTCATCTACACCTCCATTAAAATCTTCGAGTGGAGATGTGGAAAGTTCTACATTCGCATTCGCTAATGTTACCCTTTCGTCATTGACAAGTAGTACCTCTGTAAGACCAATATTCGATGAAGTTACTAGCGTTAGCGAACCCGAACAGTCGTCAACGAAAGATGAGCTATCGACAACTGAAAGTATTGGTACCGAATGTCATGGGATACTGTGTACGGCAGCACCTGCACGCAGCGACAGCGACGTAAGCATTTTATTTAACGAAAATTTATTATTGTCCTTGTATGTATAAACATTTACTACAATTCCTAATCGTTTACTTGTAATACGTGTCACACATACAGAGACTCTTCTTTATTTATTAAAATGTATTGTGGATCTAGTGCGAGTCCTATTAGGTCAGACGATGTGGCCAGCCTTCGTAATTCGTAAGGCAAAATTGTTATACAAAGATGAGAAGTTGACTGCTGAATCTTATTAAATATAATATAATCTCCACTCTATAAACTTTCCATAATATGATCTACGAAATTGTACCACGATTAATCAGATCCTGTAGCCGACTTTTCATGTCTGTACAATATTCAACATTTTGCACATTCTACTTACTATCTTTTATTTTAGAAAATATGACAAGACTGTATGTAGAATGTAATACTGCAAATACAAAAGTTAAAATTTTCCTCCAAAAGTACACAGAATTAAAAGCTGTTGCTATCAATAGTTTATTTACTGCGTCAGTGCTGATAAAAATATCAATGTTGACATATGATTGCAGTGTAACTGTTCTCTTCGCGGTGACTGTAAAACTGGTTCCGGTATAACGCGGGCAGCTTTCAATGGGAAATCTTATGTGAGACAGCACGCCGATGTAGAGATTTCAGAAAACAATAACGCGACGTTAAGAATTTTCGTGAGAATCAGAGCCCGTTTCAAGGATGGCATTATACTCCACGTCTATTTCGACAATGAAAAATATGCTTTGGTATACTTGGAATATGGAGCTCTGAAGTTCCAATTTTCTTGCGGGCTTGAGACTATGTTACTTGGCGAAATCGATTCACCTGTCGACAATGGATACGAAGTTGACATTGATACAAGGTACACCAGTTAGATGAAATATACGAGGGATGCTTGAAAGGCCAAGCTCTATCACAAGATGAACAGCTGGACCTCAAACTTATTGTATTAAATACAGAAGTGATGGATGCAGTAAACGCCTATTTTAAATTGACATAGCAACGTTACAGTATCGTTGATTATATCGAACAATAAGAAAGAAAGTATAACAAATCATTTTTGTTTACGTGGAGCCGCCAACTTTTCAAACACACCTCGTATTTCTAACATCTTTTTATTCTACATAACTATTTCTTACATGTAGATTTCAATACTTCATGAGAAACGATACCAATAAATGTTCAGCCCATTTGTTAGTGAACGGGACTACAGCCGTTAGCGGTGAACAAATTCTGCCACTGCATGGGAGCCTTCCAAGACATGCCAATTTACATTTAGGTGGCATACCATTAATATTTACACATTATTTCTCGCATGTCTCCGTGGGATTTACCGGTTGCATGGACTCCTTAAAGGTTTTCTTCACTTTTTAAATCTGTTTATCTTATAGCTGTTTATCGCATCGGCTATTTGCAGAAATCCAAGAGGCAGGATAACGTCTTCTCAGAATTTAGGATGATTTATATATGTAGAATATAACATTTATTTACGTTCTGGCCCATTATTAACACAAAACGTTCTATATCGAATCTCCTGTAGTGATTTACAAAGCTACAATTGTTACAACAAATACCAAGATATTACATCCCATTTACATCACCGTAAACACTGAGAAACCATTATTCCTCTGCCTTTTCGAATCTGTCTAGACCATGACAGTGACTAAAATTATACTCAATACAATTCTACAAATACTTGCATCGTAATTAATTTGTTGATGCAGATAAATGATGTCCAGCGTCATTTCATTCGCGATTCTACAGAAACATTCCAAATCGAGGATTGCGTGTCTTTTCTGTGCCTATCGAATCCATGCAAAAACTTTGGTGCATGCGAGGAAACAAACGGTGCAGTACGTTGTAGATGTATAGCAGGGTAAGATAATTTGTTAAATTAACCGAGGAGAAAGAATGCTAGTAGATGTTATAAATGATCACAAAACCGAGTGTTATTCGATTGGATAGATACACAGGCCCATTTTGTGAGCGTTCAATGTGCGATGAAAATCCTTGCGCGTCGGGTTCGACCTGCATCAGTTCGCCAGGGACGGGCTTCATTTGCGTTTGCCCGCTTGGAACTCACGGACTCTTATGCGAAGAAGGTCAATCATACTCTCGTTATACGTTGTATGTGTATAAAAACGTGTACGATAACATCGTTGTAAACTTCTCAGATACCGTCATAAATCGACCATCATTCTCGGTACTTGTACCTGGATTATCGTCGTACGTCGCTTATGGTGTCTCGAATTCTATCAAAGATAACATGGAATTGAAAATGAAACTCATACCACGGTCACTTGAACAAATATCTCTCATAGCTTACTTAGGACAAAGCGGTTCGCAACGTGACCTGTCGGATCATCTTTCCATTACATATGTCCGTGGTTACATTATGTTGACATGGGACTTAGGAGCGGGTATAAGTACATCTTGACGTTTTACTAATTAGTAGCGGATCTGGACCCCTTTGAAATAACGTTATTTGAAGTACTATTTCAAATAACAGAACTCTCAACAAATTGGGAGAAACCTAGATCGCTTAACTTTCCTTTTTGAACTTATCTAGCAAATCGTTTGATCATAAAAGTGATCTAAGCCCCTCTCAATAGTTGCGTAACCCTGCTTACTGTATATTATTTTGTTTCATGATGATGTTTTATAGGTGTACGCAGAATATTTACAAGCGTTCCTCTGAGCGCTACAACGATGACACAAAACAAGCGTTATGTAGCCCATACGGTCCAAGTTGGGAGACGAGGTAGAGACGCATGGCTTGCTGTGGATGGCAGGGCTAACGTGACTGGGCGAGTGGTCGGGTCTATGACTCGACTCGATGTATCACCGATACTTTATATTGGTTTGTTCTTTATCTGAATTTTATACTTTTATCTAACACATTTTTTTATAGAATAAAAATAATTTTAAATCATCATTTCATATCGATATATTTACAGTTTGTAAAATAACTGTTACTGTACAAATACTTTACATAATTTAAATTGAATATAGTTACAAAAATTACTAATAATGGCTAGGTGGACACAAGTCAAAGAACTTTGAATCGTTACCCCACGATTTACCCCTCCATACTGGATTTTCCGGATGCATATTCGACATTGAGTTACGTACTGAAAGCGCAATTTATCCAATAACAAGCTCTAGTCCTGCAACGGGTCGTGGTGTTGGCGAATGTCATCGCAACGAATGCATCCGTCATTTGTGTAAAAATGGCGCAATATGTTTGAATCATGGGGCTACGTATAGGTGAATTATTTCTTCAAAAGTAATGCGTAATCTGTGGTACCTGATCTATTAATTAAATATTCATCAATTATTTCAGTTGTATTTGTACAAAGGAATGGATGGGTTCTGACTGTTCCATACCAGTGGAAGCATTATCCTCTGTTAACTCATCCTCCTGTCACGTTTCAAACTAGCAAAAATATTGTTACTGTTTCAATACATTCTGGTATATTTGTAGTACAAATATTGTTTATACCTCATTTCATTGATCCTTGTACATTAACTAACATTTTCATTATTATTTTTGGGTAGACTAGTCACTGAACTAGAGTTCAAATGCACAAATAATATTGCTGCAGCTAAACGAGTTTGTAAATCATACTTGTTATGATCATGAAACCATTCTACAGATCCCCAATGAGAAGTCTATAACAAAAAGATGGAAAAAAACATTAGGAACTTACAAAGAAATATATTTTAAATAGAATTAGTAAATAATTTAGTATAAATACTTGAAAATCTTCCTCTAAACGCGACAGTTTTACTGCATCTTGTATAGTAATCACTCGTTCTGCTGCAGCTAATGTGAGAATCACAGATTTTATTGCATCTACTCCATACATGAAACCTATAAATAAAACAGTATTACCTATTATGTAAAACAATATATAAGATCGTATTTGTACATGTTAAAATAATAAAGGTACTTACCATGAACTGCTGCATAGTCATAAGACATTAAATGTCTCACCAGTACCATTTTAGTTTCTTCAGATACGATGGGAGCCTCTATACTTTGAGTTTTTACCATATTTACACTATAGTTATCACAAAACCATTGTACTAATGGGTCCCATTTTTCAGTTTGTAATTTATACAATTCATCACTTTCCTACAATATATGATAAAATTAGTTTTTTTTTCATTAAATTTAAAAATTTGTCCTCTGCACTGTTCCCATTCATGTGAAAAATGATTCGGATAACATACTTACATTTGTATGAAATAAAAGTGTATCCATTTCTAAACAGTTTACAATATAATTGACCATATCTATCTTTGTATGTTTGTGAGGATTGTCTATTATGGTATTACACAGAGCAGTCTACAAAATGAAATATATAAACATGTATTGTTATATTAAGTAATGCATAAAATATTTGTAGGTTTAAAAGGAAATTTACCAAGTGCATATTGCTTCTATCAATAACATCTTTTTGTGCATCCCATTCTGCAGCCACTGCTAATGCAAGCGGCTTGTTATCCACTTCAAATATTTTTCCTTGTGGAGTTTTAAGTTTCCTTTGGTCGAGTGTAATTTCAAATCTTCCACCACTTGACACAATATTCGTTTTTCGATAGAACCTTTTAACAGTAGCTAAAAAGAAATTCTTATGTTCAATTGTAAACAATCATTAATGAAGAATATTTTTTAGTTAAACAAAAATTACAAAAATAACTACAAATAAAGATTAGGTTAAAAGTAAAATCTATCCTTACCCATGTTTCTTATTATACTAAAGGATGTAGCAAATTTTCTATATTTAAAATAATGCATTTTCAAGAATTATCAAAATATTCTTTCGCCATAAATGTTAACCTTTTTCAAACGTGCGTTTGACAAACAAAATCCCTACAGAGTTACAGCATACAAGTATATTTTGCTTGTATGGTTCTTTTTTAAAATACTAATTGTTTGAAATGAAAATATATTTCCCAAACAACAAGTACTCTATATCACAAAAATAATAAAATATTTGTAATTATTTAATGTCATCCATTTAAAAATTACAAATTTATTTCTGTCTATTTATATGACACAAATAATTCTTTTTCAAATGTAAATATACAGTTTTCAATTTGCATTTAAAAGTTTTCGAATACGGTTTAAATTTATAAAGTAAGGATAAAGAATGTTTAAACAAGATTTCTCTGTATAAATGATATATTTAATAAGTTTATTGACTTCCAATTTTATTATACATTTCTTTGCTTGTCATGCGAAAGATTCTTACGAAATAATTCAGGAATGTTTAAAACAATCGCACCCTAAATAATTTAAAAAACAAATCTTTGCATGTCGTTGTCAGTAATAAAATATTTCTTCGCTTTGCAGATGCTGCTGGATGCTGCCCTCTACAAAATAACGAAACGCATATGTTCATGTGTATGTAGTTCTTACTTTCTTACTAAGAAAAAATACATGAATTGCGTGGGTGGATCCGGTGAATCCTATGCCTGTTTAAAAGGTACAGATGAGTGGTACGGCGATAAAGTAAAGTAACGTGTACAAAAATAGTACTACCGATAAGAGTACACGTCAATTTCGAAATCGTTCACACCTTTCTACGGCTGGAAAACCACGGAGAACTATATTTATATACATATGTGTGCGCCGACTGAAGTTGATCAAAAATGAAAAGTTATCAATTAACTTGGTTCATTTTGAACGTATGCTTAGTGTATACTTTCAACTTGGAGCCAAGAATACCTGTTATTAAAAAAGGACCAAGTGGCTCTTATTTCGGTTATTCTGTAGCCGAACATCAAGAAATATCTCACGATAGCTCAGACAAACCAAAAAGCTGGTAAATAATATACTCACGACTCTTATCTCAATTAAAGCTATTGTAAACATTGTGTAATGATTGTAATATTTTAGTGAGGTAATGTGTTTGCATGACATGTTAGATATTATCACTCCCACGTAACTCATTTACTTTTACTACAATATTTTGTATAATAAGTGAAATGAAAGTATTTAATTTGTATGTAAATTGTAAAGAAAATAATTTTAAAATAACACTGACAAGGAAAATAATTTTATTATGCTAAATTTATAATTTGTGAACATGTATATGTTTTACTATCTGTATTTGATTGTAAATGTAACATAGTTACTTTGTATATTTTAATTATGACACTAATTATGTATTTTACAGGATGTTAATTGGTGCTCCTTTAGGCCAAAACAGACAACCAGAAACTAACAGGTCTGGTGCATTATGGAAATGCCCTTTAACAACAACCAAATTTAATTGTACTCAAGTGATCACAGATGGACGATCAAGTATGTTTTTTATTTAATATTTCTTATTCAGTCATTGCAAAAATATAAATGTTCATTAATTAAAGCTTCAATTTGATGTTTAATTCTTTGTAAAAGTATTGACAGTCACATGTAATACAATTAAATGTCTAAATATGTATTATTACATACATACATTTATACATTTAAATTAAATTTAATCTAATAATATTTTATGGTCAGAATGTGTTTATATTTTTAGTGTTTACATTTTATACATGGTGAAATTACATGTTGTACTGCTTAATTCTTATACTCAAGTATATCAATATACTAAAGTATAAGAATTAAAAACACTGGCTCTAATACAGTGTTTGCATATAATGTTAATTAATTCAGTCTGCATGTTATTTTTTATGTTAGTGCTGTATAGAGTTGTTAAGTTATTGCGTTTCTATTTTATGTTGTATACATAATAAGATTATTTTTTTGTTAAATTATGTGTTGGTTAACGAGCAGCAGAAGGAGGTCTGTATGATACAAGTAAGTCGATAAATGGTGTTATTTGAATGAGCAATTTTGTAATTTTTATGACACATATTGTTGTGATTATGCATATACTTTTATTACATTTTTACTATAACTCGCATATCAGCATGATGTGTTAAATCATAATACAGAAATTATTTTACTGTATTATTTGCATTCAGTAAATTCAATAACTGTTATTCTAATAAATACATTACTAATAAATATTATTACAAATTTAAATTTGCAATCATATTGTTACTAACTATGGAATGTCTCAACATGTTTTTATTTTTGCATAAAATAGTATGATTTGCTGCAAAAAAGAAATCACATACTCTTTAACTTACTACCATGGATAACATTTATCTACAGTTGCTTATTCTCAATTCTTTACATTTGCTTTTTCATGCATATCCTTTATCTGTTTCAGCATGGTCTTTAACGCTTAATTTGTTTTTGATTTACTTTTCATTTTATACTGTGACAAAATTAAGAGATTAACAAAATTAATTAAATTAATTAACATCTACTTACAATTCTTCATACATACATACATTATATTTATACATAAGTATTACTGTAATACTTATGGAACATAATATACATATACTGTATATAAAATAAAATTGCTCTATCATTTGAAATGGTATAAAATGTTTGACCAACTCAGAGGAATAAATAATGATGAGTCTAAAAATGATATGAAATCGGTCATTAGAGATATCTGCATTTGTATTAAAAATGAATGACATTGAATGTGATTTGAAATATGATTACATGAAATTATTATTATTTTCAATTTTCTAACACACAACTTTAATTTTTGTAGGTGTTGATTCTGATGAGTTAGTGCCACCAAGTAATGATGAAATCAAAGATAATCAATGGTTAGGAGTAACAGTTCGTAGTCAAGGTGTTGGTGGTAAAGTAATGGTATGTATTTTTCTGAGTGTTACTTATATTACTAAGTACTTAATGTCTTAACCATTTAATAAATTTTTAGGTTTGTGCACATAGGCACATTGTAAAAACAGCAGATTCTCAGTGGGGTCAAGGACAATGTTATATATTAACACAAAATTTGAAACATCAAGATTTAAAAAAACCTTGTTCTGGAAAACCAACGAACAAGTAATATAAAAATTTTAGTGTTTGTGTTATGTTTTATTTTATATGAGTAAATGTAAAGCTGTGTCTCTGTTTTAGAGCACACGAACAATTTGGTTATTGTCAAGCTGGAACTAGTGGTGTACTTACTTCAGAAGATCGTGTTGTTATTGGTACACCAGGTCCTCACACTTGGCGAGGAACTCTATACATTCTTACGATTTCAGATGAATTTTTAACTAGAGATAACACAGTTTATAGTCCTCCAATGCAAGATGCTTATCCTGTCAGTAAATATAGCTATCTAGGCAAGTACTCTGTCTTTTAGTTATTATATATAATGATGTATTGCATTATTATGCTGAAATATTAAAAATATAATTAACATGCTAAATGGTTTGGCAACAGTTAAAATAAAAGTTTATTTTATAGGAATGTCTGTTACTGTGGGAAACTTTTTTGGTAATGGATTAGCTTATGGTGCTGGAGCACCACGCTCAAATGGTACTGGTCAGGTCATTTTACTTATAAAACACGACACTAAACCAAACATGGAAGTTGCATTGACTCTGGGTGGTGAACAATTCGCTTCGAGTTTCGGATATGAAATTACTTCTGCAGATGTCAATGGAGACAAGTATAGTATTTTATATATATTCTTAAACATTATATATTTTATGCCATATATTAATTAATATTCATTTCTTTTTTCATTTAAAACATCTTCAATTTAACGAAGAGATAAACAATTTTTATAAATAAAAAGGCAAAACGGTATCACGTTAATAATTTATATGACATACTTAATTTTATTTCTTTTAGAATTGCTGATCTTATTGTGGCAGCACCATTTTATTTCAACAAAGCAGAAGGAGGTGCTGTATATGTATACACACAGTTACAGAAATTATATAAGGATAATAAAAGTGTAAAACTTATAACTATGGAAAAAGGTAAACCTGTTAAACTTGTCGGGCGTGGAGAATCCAGGTGCGTTTTATAAGTATGTATATGTATATTTTCATTGACATATCAAGAAGTACACAATTTAATTGTAGATTTGGATTTGCATTGACAAATTTGGGAGATTTAAATAAAGATGGATACGAAGATATTGCCATTGGAGCACCTTACGAAAATAAAGGAGCTGTATATATATATCTTGGTTCTAAAAATGGAATAATTACAGTGCCATCACAAGTATTATTCGTGTTATTTTATTTAATATCATTATAACGAATTTTTGATATAGCTGCGATTTATCACTTTTTAGGTAATACATGCAGATGATATGCCAGAACCATTGCAAACATTTGGTTACTCGTTGAGTGGAGGAATTGATATGGATCAAAATGGATATTCAGATTTATTAGTAGGAGCTTATGAAAGTGATGCTGTAGCACTTCTTCGTTCAAGAAAAATTATTGACATCACTACTTATATTCGCTATTTAAAAAAAGATGGCACATATCAAGAAAAAATAGAACCTATTGATCCCAATAGAGTTGGATGTACAGAAGACCCTTATTCAAATCACACATGGCAAGTATAACTTACTGAGATCTTAAATCAAAGTTTAGTGTCTAATGATCTGTAGTCATGTAACTACAGATAATTTATTACAGCTTTTCGTTCGAAGCTTGTTGTAAAACGGAATCACTCGTAAAGGAGGAAGATATGCAAAATTTGAAATTGAATTATTATATCGAAGCTGAAACTTATACTGGAGTTAAAAAATTCTCCAGAGTTTGGTTTGACACTGGTAATGTACGACCGCATTATGTGAATCGTACAGTTACTTTAGATTCGAAAAAGTTTGAACATTGTCAGAGAGAAATAGTTTACTTAAAGGTAATTATCATATATTAGAAGCAATATTTCACAAAACTTTAATATTATTCTTTACTATGAAATATCAACCATGAATATATTTTATATACATTCCAAATGGATTTAAATTGATGAATATTGAATTTTTTTCAGGAAAATACGCGTGACATTCAGTCACCTATTAAATTTCGTTTAAATTATTCTCTAATACAAGAAGAGCCAATTATGCCTGCTGAAGGAAAACCTTTACCCGATATAAAGAATTATCCTATATTGAATCAACAAGAAGCTGCACGTGTGTTTGAAGCAACCTTCCAAAAAGATTGTGGCAATAACGATATTTGTGAAAGTGATCTACAAGTAAAGGCTCGATTAAATTTATCAGGTATGTTCTTTAATAAAATAGAAACATTAATATCGTGAACATTAAATCTGTTAATAGTTATATAATAATTTGATTTAAGAAAATTAATATATATTTCATTTTAAGCTTCTTCTGTGAAACCAAATTTCTATGAACTTCTGTTGGGTGAAAGAGAAGAAGTTGTGGTGGATGTAAATGTATCTAACATTGGAGAATCAGCATATGAAGCTCAACTGTTCATCGTTCATTCTCAAAGCTTGAATTACATTGCTAGTAAAAGTAATGATTCTGTAATTTGTAATTTACATAACACCACCATAGTAGCTTGTTCTATTGGAAACCCATTTAAGAAAGATAAAATGGTAAATATACAAATACGGTTTGATCCCAAGGAATTGGAAGACAACGAGTCGCAATTAGGATTTGTGATATTTGCAAATTCTACTTCGAAAGAAGTAAAAGAGAAAGAACCTACAAAATTGCGAGCAACGGTACTAAAACGGGCAGAATTATCAATTAAAGGGTGATATACAGTTTAAATCGTACCATAAAATAAAACTTATAAATAACTGCAAAATCAAATTAATAATCTTACACAAATTTTTAAACTTATAGGAATGCAAAAATTCAATCGACGTTTTATGGTGGACCAATTATAGGTGAATCAGCTGTAAAACACTTAAGTGAAGTAGGACCTAAAGTTTCGCATATTTACGAAGTATTTAATGAAGGTCCATGGAGAGTAAGTAACTTAGAAATTCGCATTTCATGGCCTTACGAGGTTGCAAATGATAAGGCCCATGGAAAATGGCTGTTGTACTTAGAAGAGTTACCAACTGTTGAACGTGAGATTTCATTTTTGATACGTAACATTATTTATTGCCATAAAATGTGTATGTAGTAAAACAAGTTCCCACTCATTTATAATTTTGTTTCCAGCTTTTGGACATGGCGAATGTATGCCACTACCAGAGCATGTACTTAATCCATTGAAGCTACAAGACAGTGCTAACGATGATGATATGGATGTTTCTTCATCTGTAGTATCTACGCCTCCTACATTACACAGTTATATCAATCACGTAAGAACAAGGAGAGACACAGAAAAAGTTCTTAACACGCATATTATTACTGATAAGGATGGTCATAGACGACAAGTAGTTTCGATGGTAAGTGATTATTCGTGTAATTTAAACTGAACTACTTAAAATTGCTATAATTAATTTTATTATAGAATTGTAAAGCAGGGACTGCAAAATGCTTTAACATTACATGCTTTATATTCAACTTACAAAGGAAACAAGAAGCAGTCATAACTGTTAAAGCAAGGTAATATTTGATATTGTACATGAAGGCAGACATATACCGTTGTTGTTACAAGTCTAATTTTTTATTTTAATTTTAACTTCAATAATTTGTTGCGTTAAAAATATTTTAACATATTTCAGGTTATGGAATTCTACTCTTGTAGAAGACTACCCGAAAGTGGATCAGGTACACATAGCTTCTAATGCAGAAATAATTATTCCACAAAATGTTACAATACAACAAGAAAATTTGAAAGATGATCATGCAAATGCAAGTATTTTTGGTGTTATGAATTTAGGTTATTACTTTCATGTTTTGTATAAACTTGTATAGTAATATTTTAATATGCAGGCTGAGATGATTGTATATCCACATCTTCTTGATCTACAAGATGCTGAACCTGTGCCAATTTGGGTATACATAGTGGCTGTGGTAGCAGGTTTGATCTTATTTATTTTACTTACATTAGTTCTCAGAAAACTTGGATTCTTCAAAAGACGACGGCCAGATCCCACTTTGTCCGGAAACCTCGAGAAGCACAAAGATGACAATCCAGAAAGTGAAGCGTTATGTAAACGATCGTTATGAAGAACTATTTGTTATGCATTTTTACTTAAACCATTTCTTCGTGAACTTTCATGATTACTTACGTTTAGAGTACTTACAATGAAAGATAACGATAGATAACTGCGCTCAAAGTTAAGAGATATACGATGCAACATTGAAGCAGCTAATGCAAGAGGTTTGAAATCGATATCATGATATATTGATTTATTTATAGATATACTATTTTTTAAAAAAAAAAGGTGCGAAATTTTTATGAACTTTATTAATATATCATGCATACTCATCATCTCATGATCTTCCGTTCATATTTACATTCTCAGACATGACTATTGTCATGTATATTTTTGTGCCATTGTTAATTTTGTCATTATACGATATTCTTGCATATACACACAATACATTCAGTTATACCATCTTGCAAATACATTTTTATTAGAGGCTTTCACTGATGCAGCTTTATATATTTTTATTATTATATTTTATTAATTTAAAATACTTAATGTATTAAAATGATTAAAAATTCAACATAACAAAGAAATGCTTCTTGACAATAACACTATTTAATTTATACATTCATACAAACGCACAAATTTACAAGGTAAAGTATATATGTACTTTGTTTAAATATAAACGTGCCTTTACATTATTAATAAGTATAATCTTATTAATCATAGCATTATGTATATATTTAAAGCATATTAAGTCACAAACGTATTTACGATCTATACACAGGTACTTAAAAGTTATTAACTCATCAATCTATCAATGATTTAAGTATGATATATAGACTGACGTGTATTACTTTTTTACAATAAAACACATTCCTTAAAGTATTTATATATTCTGACATATTGAATAGTAAACATAGTGTTACATAAAAAAGAAAACAATCACTTTAAGCATCAGTTATAAAACAAGAAATCTTGAATTTTCAAATCATTCTATATTTGATATCAGATGCTCAACTCAACATAATTTATTGCATTTTTTTAACTTTTACATATCTCATTGATAGTATCATATCCATATAATGAAATGTAAGCAAAATTAATTATTTTGTTAACTTAACGATATAATTTACGTCATATCAGTTGGTAATTTCTATTTCATTATCAGTAAAGATTAGCACTGCCCTGTAAAATATAAATGAAAAAATAAGAAGTAAAATAAAAAAAATATATTTAACAATTTGTTAATATCTTCTGTAAATTAGAGAATAAAGAATAGGGGTATAAGAGGAGAAAATGAAAAGTAGGGTACAAATTATGTAATTCAAATATCTCTTAATTCTATTTCACAATTTTAAACGTAATGTAATGTTATATATTATACTTTATTTAATTTAAATTTATATAATTTGTTATATGCAAAAAGTTGCAAACTATACAGTATTTACATGAAAGTTTTTAGAATTGTGTATGTTTTGATAAATTATATATACTTTTATAAATAACAAACAGAGGTTCGTTATACACTATGCACTGCTTATTCTGAATAAATATTAATTATGTATTTATGGAACACAGATTTATTTTGTAGAATAAACTTAACATTTAATAAAAATATTATTTTACAAACATGATTAATAAATACTTCAAACTAAAATTAAAATTTGTTCTATTATTTTTCAAATACATGTAAGTAATACATTTTTTATCTACAAATGAACAAATGAATAGTGCATCAAATAATCTGTATAAAAATAAATGTTTACATCGTAAGTGGTACTGAAAAAATGTGTAGGAATTAATAATACTGCTAATTTATCGTATGTGGTGATCAATGTCTAATGTCAATTTACTATAGTGTGTCTGCAAATGAGCACAATCTGCCATCATGAATCTGAAAGTACATGAATAAGTATGTCCCATTGAAAATAACATCAATGTGTAACATGATTTTAACAATTAGACATACCTGTATAATAAAATTGTAAGAGGAGCTGTACTAGCATGCCACAAAGAATGAGCATCAAATATCCAAAATATTGGTGCAAAATCTGCTACTTCTAATATGGTAACAAGAACAGTTAATATGTTAAACCATCCAATCAAGTGAATATAAGGTAATTTTTTACGATTACGATGCCACCATATCATTGTTATGACAAATGTTAAAAGTCCTGCAAGTATTTTATATTTAATATAATTTCAGTATCTAGTGCAAGAGTTGTTTTCTATAGAGAAGACAAAAACGCAAATGTTATATAAAATTACCTATAGCTACATTGAATTTCATATTATAGTCATAATTAATATAACCAGACCATAAATGAGATAAATGCGTATATAAAGTACTAAGATACCCGCATGTGATCACAGCAAACATTTTATTACTGTCGTACGTTATTCTGAAATTAAAAAATTAAATAATCATATTTTAAATTTTTGTTTCGAATTCTGTTTTACTCGTCAGGATTATCAATTACCTTAATAGCATACAATACAGTAATGTAAGGACCATAATAAATGCACTAGAATAATCCATTACTTCTGTAAATGGAGTGTCTCGTGCATGAAAAATAGAAGACCAAAACCAGCCATGTATGCATATCTAAAATTAAAATGTTTAGTATTTTAAAACGTATTATTCATAAGTTAATCACTATATTATTAATACAATAAAAAAGAAATATACCATACTAAAGTAAGTCCATATATAAAACATGGGAACATTAGGTCTTAATTTTCTCTTAAATTTCCAATACATGTTAACATGACAATAAAAGTTTAATAAAGAAAACATTACAGATGCAGGTTCCTGACATCCAAAGAAACGAACAAACGGCCACTGAAATAAAAATTGGGGAATAATTCCTATAGTAATATATTAGTCATTATAATTTTACTATATACACATAGTCACAGGCAGCTATCATACTTTTCCATGAAACTGAGGAATATTTAAACCATGAGAAATGAAATAATTAACTGTCTCCCAGATACATCCATAACTACAGTCTTCTTTACAAGACCAGCGTAGAAGTCTCATTGGTACAGATGGTTGTACTTTAAAGCCTCCATCTATAAAATATTAATAAATAATATTAATATTAAATACTTTATAAAATTACATAATAGCATATAAATAATTGGAATAAATTAAATTTTATTGTTGATATTATATGATAAATTATTATCAGTCTAACAAAAATGAAAGTTTTAAAAGTCTACATTAAACATTCAAAATAATCATTTTCTTTAATTTGTAAATTATCATATTTGTAATGTATTTATCCAATACATTACAGAGAATACGTACCGCTATCACAATTGCTGTCACGACATTTAGCAAGGCATAAATTGTAAAATTGCGATCTGTCTCCTATCGAGCCGGTTGTACTTGCAATGGAAATCAATTGTACCGTCAAAATGAAAAAACCTTTTAATTCTAACATGCCGTACTGTGCGACTCACATTTGTTGGCGCCACGGACCTCACAGCATGCACGAATCATACCAGATTATGCTACCTGATGCATCCTAACTACTGTGTATATTAAGTTAAATAATTACGGCACTGGTATGAAACCTTACAATGAAACGATGTCTAGTTTATGACTGTGTCTAGTATATTCAATAAAATTATGATGATATGGACGATATTAGCTCTTAGGGGCTGTAGCTATCTATATTTAATTTCAAAGATATTATAATCTCTATTATAATCTAATCTCTTTAATTCACTAAACTATAGCAAAAATTCTAATACATGCTACGAATACTACGATATTTGTTCGAAAACAACTAAATTATATTATATAGTTACAAAGTTACAAATGGTGTTAAATACACCAAAACATGTGTGCAATGATAACAAATTTACGTGAGTAAGTAAAAGATTATTCAAAATACTGTACACTCTATGCAGGGCCGGTATATACAGGGTGTCCCAAAAATGTTGTAACACCTTGAAAGAGGTGGTTCAGGAGGTGATTTGAAACAACTTTTTCCTTAGCGAAAATGTTGTCTGAGGTTTTGTTAAGGAGATATTAAGCGAAAACCCCGACCAATCAGAACGCGAGTATCCCGGATGAGCGTAGGCTACGCGATAAGTGGCCGCACTCATATGCTATCGCGGGCGCTCCAACGGTATACGCGTGCTCTGATTGGTCAGTGTTTTCCGTTAATATCTCCAAAACGAAGCCTTGTACAATATTTTTGCTAAGGAAAAAGTTCTTTCAAATCACCTCCCGAACCACCCCTTTCAAGGTGTTATAACATTTTTGGGACATCAAAATTTCAAATTCCCGCCTTTCCCCCACTCCTGTCGCCCATTGACTGTAGCGCTTGCGCACAACTGCTTACTCGTAACAGTCCATACAGTCGTAACCGCCAAGTATTTTAGTTTGCTATTACTTATGACCACTCGTGAATTTATTTAGTTATCTTCAAAATGCCAGCTTCACTGAAATATATCGAAGTGGACAATTTTAAATCATACAAAGGAAAACTCATTATAGGACCTCTTAAACCGTTTACAGCAGTTGTTGGTCCTAATGGCTCTGGTAGGTTATGTTGACACGGTTATGATTTCCGTGGCATAGTAATCTGACTGTGTTATTATTTAATATAATTTATTAGAAAAACAATGTCACAAACCCCTATTCTCTATCATGTTTAGGTTAAAAGTTACATTCACTTAAAGTTTCATAATGTCACATTTATTCTATAGAAGTACAATGACCTTTCTTCGGGGCTTTTGGTCTTTGACTGTAAAGCTTCTTTACATTCTATAATACATCAATATAATATAGACAAATGTCTTACTATTGGACACATCATTTTATAACATTTCATCCCCATAATTTATACCAAACCAAACACTGACGCTAAAGTTTATAAAATAATTGGAGATGATTGATGTATTAAATGAATTCCTTTAATTCAGGAAAGTCGAATTGCATGGATGCAATCAGTTTCGTCATGGGAGAAAAAACAAGCAGTTTGCGTGTAAAGAGATTAAACGAGCTGATTCATGGTGCATCAATAGAAATGCCAGTCGCATGCAGGTATTTCTTGTTTCTTACATTAGACCATAAATACATAAATTTATATGTCAGTTACCAAGAAATTTGGAATTTAAAGATATTGCAGTTTTAAGTCACTATACTTTTTGTTAACATTGTTATAAATGTTTAATAAATTTGAAATTTATATGAATTACAGTGCATCTGTCAAAGCAGTTTTCGAATTAGAAGATGGCAGAGAAAAAAGTTTTATGCGTTCTGTACAAAGCTCATCCTCAGAATACAGAATAAATAATAATGTTAGTTTTACATAATTTTCAATAAGAATTGATTTATTTAACTATTCATAAGTAGAATATTTTAACAGCTTTTACCTTTCATGTATAGGTTGTTACCAACCAAGTATACCTAAATGAGTTAGAACTGCTAGGTATTAATGTCAAAGCAAAAAACTTTTTAGTATTCCAAGGAGCTGTTGAATCGATAGCTATGAAAAACCCAAAAGAACGTACTGCACTCTTTGAAGAAATCAGTAATTCTGGGGTGTTGAAAGCAGAATATGAACGGTAATTTTTTAGTATAATATGTACAGTCAGTTTTTATCTTATACAAGGTGTTTTTAGGACACCCTGTACAAGTGATACAATTTTTGCACAAGTTGAGTTTTATATCACATTTGTCTATAATATGTGAGATTTTATATTACAGATTAAGGACAGAAATGCTTAAGGCAGAGGAAGAAACGCAATTTTCATATCAAAAGAAGAAGGGAATTGCTGCAGAAAGAAAAGAAGCAAAATTAGAGAAAGAAGAAGCCGAAAAATATCAACGATTGAAGGAAGAATATGTAAATATTACTTATACATTCACCTTATTATATACAATTTGTATATAAATTAATTATTTGTCTCCTTATAGGTTGAAAAACAAGTTGAGTTGCAATTGTTCCGTTTATTTCATAATGAAAAATCTATAGAAGATTTAGAAGTGTTACAAAAGAAAAAACAACATGAAATAGAAAAAATTGAAAAGAAAAAAGAGAAAGCCGAGGAATTATTAAAAGAAAGAAAAAAGGAATCTAGTAAATTAGCACGTGATCTTGCTAAAATAGAACAAGATATCCGGGAAGTAGAAGCTGAAATTACAAAGAAAAGACCCACGTTTATTAAAGCCAAAGAACGAGTTGCACATATGCAAAAGAAAGTCGAATCTGCACGAAAATCGTTAGCACAAGCGCGCACGGCAGACGAAGCTCACAAGAAAGATATACATGAACTTCAAGAAGAATTGCGACAAGTTGAGGAAGCTAAGGCAGCTTACGAAGCAAGTATAGCTGGACAGTCACAATCGCAGGGTAGAGACGTACAATTGGAAGATGAACAGGTATAAAGCTACTCTATTGAAATTATACATAAAATAACAGTCACTGGAAAATTAATTTCAGGTTAAAGAATACAATCGCTTGAAGGAAGAAGCAGGCAAGCAATCAGCAAGATACCTGCAACTCCTTGATTCAATTAATCGCGAACAAAAATCCGATCAAGACAGGCTTGATAATGAGGGAAGAAAGAAGACTGAAATAGAAAATAAACATAAACAAAGAGGACACGAGCGGGATGAAGCTCTTAAAAGAGTAGAAAAGCTAGAAGAACACATACGAACATCCGAAGCCGCGTTAGAAGATCAGAAAAAATTAAGAGCTGATTTACAGTCCGATGTCCGTACTTCGAAAGACAGAATACAGACTATTCAAAGAGAATTAGAAAATATTTCCGAACAACTTGGCGATGCTAAAGTTGATAAACATGAAGTATCAAGAATAAAAAAGAAAACTGAAATTGTCGAAAATTTTAAACGTCTGTTCCCTGGCGTGGTAAGTGATACATTTTTTAAAAATATTTATTCCAATTTCTGTAAGTGATCTTTCTTATAGGTTTGAAGATATAATTAGTAGTATAATTATTATTTTTCTCTTTAGTTCGATCGCATGTACAATATGTGTCAACCTATCCATAAGAGATACAATGTTGCCATCACTAAAGTTCTTGGCAAATATATGGAAGCAATTGTTGTGGATACTGAAAAAACAGCGAGACAATGTATCCAGTATTTAAAAGAACAGTATCTCGAACCAGAAACATTCCTTCCACTTGACTATATTCAAGCGAAACCACTGAAAGAAAGACTGAGGTATGTTAAGTATAAATAATTATAAACATAAATATACCATAAAATGTGTTGCTTTCAGGAACATACAAGACCCCAAGAACGTAAAATTATTGTACGATGTTTTACATTTCTCGCCTAAAGATATCGACAGGGCCGTCTTATTTGCTACAAATAATGCTCTCGTATGTGAAACACCTGAAGATGCAAACAAAGTCGCCTATGAGATAGATAAAAAAGCAAGATATGATGTACGTATAAGTAAATTTTCTTAAATCGTGTAATTAAAAAGATATAATATATACATGAAATTGCAGTGTGTTGCATTGGATGGAACATTTTATCAAAAAGGTGGAATTATATCCGGTGGCAGTTTGGATTTGGCAAAGAAAGCAAAAAGATGGGATGAAAAACAGATGTCACAACTTAAGGCAGAAAAAGTAAATTATGTCTATTTCATGTATGATTTATTTTTCACATAAATGTAAGCCGTATAATAAATCCAAAATTCTTTATAGGAAAAATTAACGGAAGAACTACGGGAATCTTTGAAAAAATCACGGAAAGAATCAGAATTAAATACAGTTGAATCTCAAATACGTGGTTTAGAAACACGTTTAAAATATAGTAAAAGCGATTTAGTTGCCACTGTAAGTAAAATATTATATATTAATATTTTTGTATGAACATTAAAAGATTAAATTATATTTATTACAGCAAAAGCAAATTGCAGAACTTGAAGTAAAATTAGAATCTCTTCAAAATGAATTGAATATGTTTGGTGTAAGTATAGACTTATATCTTTTATCGGATTTTTGTTATCTCTATTGGATTTCAATTAAACGGTATGCTAACATTAATTAAAATTTTCTGTTTAGCCAACAATAACTGCGATTGAAACAACAATGGCAGAAAGAGATCAAGAAATACAGAATATCAAAGAAAAAATGAATAATGTCGAGGACGATGTATTCGCTAGCTTTTGTGAACAAATAGGCGTATCTAATATTCGTCAATACGAAGAAAGGGAATTACGGTATGTATGTGTGAATCGTAATGCTAAGAATGCTAATCAAAGATGTGCTGCAATAATTATATTTTTATAAATCGTGTAAATCATTTTTCAAGTGATCCATGATAACATGTATATGTATACAAAATCATATTTTAGTTCGCAACAAGAAAGAGCAAAGAAGAGAATGGAATTTGAAAATCAGTGTAATCGTATTTACAATCAATTAGATTTTGAAAGACAACGTGATACGGAGAGTGAGTGAATACAGAAAACAAATGTGTTGTTTAGTATGATTTAATTACTTATTTTAGTGATATGACAGCTAAATAATATGTATCATTTATTAGATAACGTTTTACGCTGGGAACGTGCTGTTCAAGATGCAGAAGATAAACTTGAAACTGCACGACAAACGGAATCGAAACAAAAGGCAGAAATTGATAATGATGAGACTCAAATGGAACAACTGAAAACAGAACGAAATGCAAAGAAAATGGAAGTTGATCAAAAAGAAGACGAAATAGGTAAAGCTAGGCGTGATCTTGGAGCAATTGTAAAAACTATACAAGCTGCTCAAAAACAAATGAATGGTATCGAATCGAAAATTGAACAAATGAGAGCCGAACGACATGCTATTTTAATGCAGTGCAAGGTATAGCATAAACAAGAATAAAATTAGTTGATTTTGTATAGAGTTGTAATTTTTAAAATAGACATACACTACTATATACATACAAAATAATATTTAGATGGAAGATATCGCAATTCCGATGATCCATGGAAATATGGAAGATATAGCTCGCGAATCCACAACTAATAGCTCAGAAAGCAATAACGATTTATCATCAAGTACCCTGCAACAATACGAACGTGAAAGACAAATTACCATAGATTATGAGCTTCTTAGTGTTAATTTAAAAGATTTAGACGAAGAATATGTTAAAAAAACGTATGATAAACTAACGAAGATGATTAATGATTTGCAAGGTACTATTCAACGCATTCAAGCCCCCAATATGAAGGTAAGGTATAATTTTGTAAGGTTCTTAACTTATAAATGAATAATAATAACGAGACATGTATAATTTTGTTTAGGCAATTCAAAAATTACATCTTGCAAAAGAAAAATTACAAGAGACTAACGAAGAATTTGAACAATCTCGTAAGAAAGCAAAGAAGGCAAAAACACAATTCGAGAAGATAAAGAAGGAAAGACACGACAGATTTATGGCTTGTTTCGAGCACGTAGCTAACGAAATTGATCCCATTTATAAGGTCAGTTTATATTTATATTTAAATAGACAATCTATACATACATTGCAAACAGAAGTTAAAATAATATATGAAAATTTACAATATATCAGAGTTTAGCAAAAAATCAATCCGCTCAAGCATTTCTTGGCCCTGAAAATCCAGAAGAACCTTATTTGGATGGTATTAACTACAATTGTGTAGCACCAGGGAAACGATTTCAGCCAATGTCTAATCTATCTGGAGGAGAAAAAACAGTTGCAGCGTTAGCTCTATTGTTTGCAATTCATAGGTAATTATGTATATATTATTTTTGTCCTTTATTGTTTTCATTATATTCAAGTTATAACCTAATTTTATTATAATTGCAGTTTTCAACCTGCACCATTCTTTGTCTTGGATGAAATCGATGCTGCCTTAGATAATACTAATATCGGAAAAGTTGCAAGTTACATACGCAATAAAACAAGCTCCTTACAAACTATTGTCATATCTTTGAAGGAAGAATTTTATTCGCATGCTGATGCATTAATTGGAATTTCTCCTGATGTATGTTCATGTTTATACATATTTTTTGTTTCATGTATTTTTAAATTTGTTAATATCTTATTCTCTAAATTACAGGTTGGCGAGTGCTTGCAAAGCAAAGTATTAACAATGGATTTAACCGTATTTCCTTCGCAAAATAATAAGTAGCAAAAGTGTATATTTCGGTCAATTTTATTTTAAGGTTGATGATATTTTTACACAATACTAAAAACATGTTAGACTACCTTTATTACTAACAAAATAATAAAACTTTATAGATTTAACAAAAAATAAATTTGTATAAAGCAAATATTTTCACAAAAATTTGGACTTGAATTCTGTTTGTAAATAAACATAATTTATTGTCTGTTAAGATGAATCTTTTCAGTTATTTCGTCTTTATTCGTAATTGTTGCGCGAGCCACCGTTTGAAGTCTTATCATTTGTATGTACTGTATTACCATTATGCTTATATATTGTTTTATCATACGTATAGAGATCAAAATCTTACGTTCTTCTTCTTCTGTAATTTCTATTACGGTTTCTTCCTGTGGCTCTACAAGTGCAGCAGGTTCTAATTGGTGTTAATAGAATTTATTCAATATTTTCATTACAAATTTGTTAAATATATTTTAAAAAGTGTGTAATCAATTATTACCTGGTAAGTTGCAGGTTGGTATTGCGTCTCTTGTAAGTTTGGTTGGAAAGCGGTATCGATCTTCAAAGTGGAGGTCACACACCACTTTTGTCCTCACCTTCTTGGGTGAAAGGCGAAGAAAATCCTCCCTTCTGCAAGCTGTAATCCATTGCATGTACCTGTCGTTATCCTTCACCGGACAGGGGAACTGAAACATTCTCTTTTTGTTACTTCGGCAGCCCAAAATAGCACATACTTTGCGGCATCTACAAACATAAATTTAAGTAAAAGAAACAGTAATAATTAAACAATAATTTCGAAATTTTCGAAAAAGTATTCAGACACCTTTTAAGATGCAATTCCTTTTCTTGCAATTGGGAATTGTCTAAATGTCTTGAATATTTTTGAGAAATTAGAAGAATTAGTTTACTAGATAACAAAAGAAAAAAGATATTGAAAAAGTCCCAACCGGTTGAAATTAAAAAAGAAAGCGCGAACACCACCTTTTCGTATCATAAAAACGCAAAAGTACGGCTTTCATATATATTAATAATACCCGGCTTAAATCATTTTGAATAATTCTTTAATAATTTTTTCAAAATGATTATTTACCGTTTGTCAACTTCCATGGTGATATCTTCGGATCTGTTTATGTTCGATTCTGTGATTTCTGTTCGATCATGCAGCAAACTGACGGTCTGTTCCATAACGTTCGTAACTGTCAAATATGAAGTGATATGGAGTTCAAATTTTGCCGGACGCTTAGACCATAGAATAAACTTACACAGATTGTGAGCTCAATGACACGTAAAGGAGCGACACTAACGCTCCACCATTTTTGGGACACCCTATATATTCCTATGTCCTTGGCAATCCGTGCAAATCCGTGGTGGTCCATAGTCCTAAAGCTAGTTCCTGACCAAACAATAATTCCCTAAAATTATATTTCCAAGCATTCCGTTCCATAAACATCGATCTTCAGTAGAATCTAGAAAGGCCGGTGTGAGAATCAGTGAATTGTAGTGAATTTCGCGTACGCAGTGAAAAGTAATGCAGAGTTCCTAACATGGCTAGCGATAAAAAGTCAGGAAAATCTTCAAAAGGTTCGAAATCCAATGCAGAAATACTATCTGAATTCCAAATACTTCGCAATGAGCAAAGAACGATGGCTAACAAACTGTCAGAAATGGAGATAGAACTGAATGAACACAAGTATGAGTTTTCTAACCTGCTATGATCATTTATATATTTTCGTATAAACATCATATTTTGTTTAATATTTTAAAGAAGTAATAAGTCATTTTGGCGAACTTGCATTAAATAAATTATAATATAATTCTTACTAAACAGAGAAATGTAATCTAATTGTTTAACAAATAATATTTTACACTATGCACTTTAAGATTAATATTTATTGAATTGAAAATATGATATTCTTGTAATGAAATAAAATGTATATTTGGTGATTTAGGATTGTAATCGATACGTTAAAAAATATAGACCCAAAGAGGAAGTGTTACAGAATGACAGGAGGTGTTTTATGTGAACGTACTGTGGAAGATGTAATGCCTGCATTGGTGACAAACAAAGAACAAGTAAAGTTTATTTTATATTTTATTAGATGAAAATAAAACTATATAGAATTGTGTTAGTATATAATACATTTTGTGATTTATAGCTGATAAAAGTTATAGATGCTTTAAATGACCAATTAACAAAGAAAGGAGTTGAAATAAATGAATTTAAAGAGAAACATAATATTAGAATCAGAGGACAACAGGATGTACAACGACAAGGTGAAGATTCTAAAGAAGCAAAGAGAAGCGCAGTTGTTGTTAATTCGATGTTGAGTAATTACGCATAAAATCAAAGTTTCTTTGTAATACGTTTTAAATTTATATTTAAATCACTCTTTGGCACTTGCTTATTAAATATTTTGAAAGAATATTATATTTCAAATGTATAAATATTCAATTTTTTTAATAATTGTGTATTTTGTATAAAAAGACTTTTGACTTTTTGTTTATGGAGAATAGTATACAACTTTAAGGAATAATTCTTGTCTCCCACTATTACTTCCTATGACATTTTCGTTATAGACTTAGTGTATGCACTTTCATGTATCATTATAAATCATAAAACAAAAATGCATAAATTAATGATTAAAGAATGGAATTATTGTAAAAATAATATACAATTTGTAGTAAATACTTTACTACCTAAAGATTTGAAATTGATTCAGAGTAAGATAAAATATTAACTGCAAAGTATATTAGAAAGATATTCAATTTCATAAATAGAAATGATTACAAATACATTTTTGTGTAGGTATTAGGGCATAACAATAAAGTTTTTTTTTTAAGTTCAAAATTTGTATAGATATATAGCTATTCAATATTATTACTATACATATATAAATGTAACAAACATTATTAAATAGTTATTCACGCAACGCATAAATTTGATAGGAATAAAAATGTTTTGCTTCTTAATTTTTTTTTACCATCTACTACAGATGTGCAAAATATAAAATTTTTTTAAGCACGAATGTCAAAAGTTTTAAATGAGTAGAATAAACTGTGTGATGAACGTATTTGCAATTATAATAAAAGGATTGATTAATATTGCCTTAAGATTTAAATAAATTATTTCTCAATCATAAATGTAGTGTAATACTATTTTCCACTGTAATAATTTAGTAAATAGTTATTTTTACATACAGTTTCAGTAAAATACCAATAATCCAGCACACAAAAGTCGACCATAATCAAGCTTTGACAATTGGTCCTCACTTTTGCATGACAATTAAATTTAATTCCAATTGAAAACTAATTTTAAATAAAATTAAAGGTTCATTTCAGTTGGAATTTGTCTTCAACAATTAAAGTTAAAGTTAATTTCAAATAATGTTTCAATTAATTGCACAGATAATTAGAAATGTAATTGCTTGTTACCTAATATAGATACGTGATTATGAATGATGATGAAATAAGACAATGAAATAGACGCAGAAATTAAATATCATTTATACATTATTTGCAAATTTTCTATTCTATATATTTTACTTTATACATGTATGCATTTTACTTTTGTTAATAAATTGAATTACTATATTAATATTTTTACTATATTTGGCACTGCCGAAGTCCCGAGCATACCGGATTATCGAAAGTCTACTGTATTATAGTAATATTCTAATTTATATAAGGAAAGTAATTGTAAAAAATTTCCTAACAAAAGTTTCCCCCCTGGACAAAAGTCTCGAATTATAACATTAAGTAATATCATTACTCAAATGTAACAATTTAGTTATAATAAATTTATTTCGTGAAATGGATATTATTATACAACTTTAAAAAATATATTGCGAAATAAATACACATATATTGTTTCTGTAATTATAATTATTTACGTTTAATCTCATTTTACAATTCTTGCAATTATAATTTCATATGTAAAAAGATTATTTCCTCATTCTTATGAATAACAAACTGTATCGGTAATAATATTTATAAACATAAAAATTTTCATTTTTTCATAAATTAATATGAATTAGAATTACAATTTACTTACAAATATTTTGTAAGAAGTCTACTATTCAATGTTGATAGTAAAATGATTCTGTATATTGAGAGCTAATAAATACAGTACATTCTGTGAATATAAAGGCACCATTTCATGTATTACATAAACGTTAATGTTCACGATTCCATCTCCATACAGTAGCATCATCACAAACACATAATAATACTGAGCCATCTCTACTTAAACTAGTTTGACGTATAGGTACAGTACATCTAGGATGCTGAAGGGAATAACAGCGAGCTTGTCCAGGTTCATCGACTTCTAAGTCCCATACATAAGTCTTGCCCACTTGATTACCTAAAGCTATTGTACGTTGCCAAAAATCCATCGAAAATCGTATAAACCATATATCGCATTCTTTGAATTCGAACCGATGTAAAACAGTGGCACTAGTTTCTCCATTACGTAGTTGAGAATCTTCAAGACGTCCTGGTTTCCAACACACGATACAATTTTCACAAGATTTACTTAAAATAAAGTCACCGTACCATTTAACACAATCAACATAATTACGATGCACATCTCGTGTTGTAAAATCTGGAAAATGCTGAAGTATAGAATCAAAAGGCCTTCCATTACGACTAGGATTGCAATGATAAGATTGCTTTATTGCTTCTTGCATATCTTGTTTATCTAATGACCATAACTTCAAAGCATGATCCATACCACACGAAATGATGCGTTCTCCTTTCATGTCAAAATCAGCACTTAAAACTTCATCCCTGTGACCTTCAACTCCACCAAAAATTGCTATACATACATCAGTTTTTATATTCCATAATCTCAGTGCATGATCTTTTGATGCTGAGAGTAATATATTTGGATCTTTAGGATGAATTTTTAGTTCATTTATTGCATGTCCATGTCCAATATAATGCTTAATGCAAGTCATAGTTACAGGACTGATAACCCTTACAACACCACGTGATCCTGCTACAGCCAGTAAAGGTTTTCCAGAGTCATCGTAAGTCCAAGTACAAGTATAAAAATTTTCTTCTGGATCAGGATCTGCATAGCACTGACGTAACCTAATATTACCTCCCTCTGGACATTCATAAATGCTAACACGATTGCTCCCCACAGAAGCAAATATTAATGGTTCACCTTCTTTCAAATGATGGTTAAACTGTACTCCAAACAGCGGTTGTCCATGATCTTCTTTTACACTACAACAATATTTATACAGAGGTTTGTCTGTACATGATTTATACTTTGCAGTTTTACTTCTACGTCGTCCTTTCCTTCTACAACGAGCACTGCGTGTAGGTGTATCACTACGATGAGTACCAGCTGTTGAATTACTACCAATACTACATTCAGTTTCATCGCTATCATTTTCACTATCTTCTTGGCTGGAAGTGTATGTTTGACCCTTGTTGCTTGTCTTTTTCATTTTAATATGGAACTTATTCCTTCAAATATCTTCAAAATGATATACTAAGAATCCAATAATATGAATTCCACTTATTATACCTAATACAGCTTCTATGAAGTTCAATATTCTATTACCTATTAAACACAAATATTTGGCTTTTGAAAAGAATACAAACATCGATGCAATATAATTATCATAAATTAATAATGAGAAAACATGATTGAAAATGATTGAAAATCAAATATTACGTTTGTTTCATATTTTTATTTGTACAAAGTTTAAAATAGTACATAGTATCAGAAATGATATACTGCTTGTAAAGAGATTTATATTATATCATATATATTTCTATTTTGAACAGAAATTTAATTTTACTTATATATAATAAAACCTTACAACTGAAATTGTATGAACTGAATTATACACTTACCTATTAAGATGAGTTCTTATCTGTAAGAACCAAGTCTTTCGATCTGGAGACAAGAGCAATGAACTCTTCATTAAGATAGAACTTTGTTTTGCAATTTGCATTTATGTATCACAATCTTCTTCTTTTTTATATTTTGTAATTCATCAGAAACCTTGTTACAATTGTGCTGATCCCATAACCGATATAAATTCTCAATGTTTCTAACAATGTAAATATTCTCTATTAGTTTAAACATAAACATAACCTCATATTATGATATATTAAATTATCTTCTTCAAAATAACAGAAAGATATCAGAAAATTGATAAAAATATTATAAGACTACGTTATTCAATCAGAGATAACATTTTGATTCATTGTAAAAATGGAAATGCATACATACATGTGACAATATACAATGCTGCTACAATAAATACATAAACTAGTCACACGGATACATCAATGCGTGCATTCCACTGAGACAACACGACTGATGACGATTCGTGATCGATATTACTAGAAGTCACTAGGAGAGTGAGCGGTGAGCGGACAACTACGCGACTTGTGCTAGGGATAAATTAATTTCCACCATTGCCTCTAGATTGCAGAGCGAGGATTTTTTTTATAGACGAAGCGTCGTGTCACCACTGGAAATTAGTGTTCCGTGACATTATCCGACTAAGTTATATTCGAATTTAAATTATTGTTAAGTACAAATGTTAGATAGCAAAGATACATTTATGTATATTACATTTACTCATTAAGAAAGCGTATAAGATTCTCCAGACTTACTGTTTATATGTTCAGTTCTATCTTATTTTTTTTACATAGATTAATATATACTGTACTACTCAAAACAAGACATAAACACAGAAAGTATTAATAAAGATATATTTACTATAGTAAAATACTTGAATTATTATTTGATTGATTTTTAATACATAAAAGTAGGAATTGATACGCGTTAAGGTTACAATTAGTTTTTGAAGTTTTATTTTATCTAAGGTAATAGTGTGAAATCGCGATGACAACCGAAATGATAAAATCGTTAGTAGCGGTTGCCGGATACCAGGTGGCATCGCTGCGCCTACGGACAGGCAACTAGCCCGACATACCTGTTAATATAGGTTGCCTAATACAAGGGGCACATTATCGGTACGTATCGAAATTTCTACGTTGATCTTACTGTTCCTTCGCGACTTAGAACCCCGCACGAAACAAAACATATCCTGATTGAGTTGCGACTTGGCAAAAACAAAAATTCTTTTTAAAATTATTCCCGATTTAACTTGTTTTAAAGTAAACCAAAGCGGGAAATTGTATGTTCAAGCAATGAGAATAAAAGAGTTACAAATATAATTTTTAAGAAACGCTTCGATTTCTTTTTATTCCAAGAGAATTTACAAAGAGATCTCGTGTCAATCATCGAGGCACCTTTCATTTGCAGTTATTGACTGTCCGTCGCTTATAAAATGTACGGACGAAGAATGATTAGAAAATTGTATCTTTTAATCGCGCTCTTAAATACCGTTTCAATAAGAGCTAACTACTTTTTTCGATAAACTGTACTCGTGATAAACGTACTCTTAAAACTGTACTCTTAAAAAGTCATACATCTCGCCTACCTTTTACGTATTTCGATAAGAACGTCGTTTTAATTTGAAATGAAATTTCAAGTAATTACTCGCTAAACTTACGAACAAATTGTAACAATGCAGCAATACGGCCGAAAACAGAGAACCAGCAAATTCACAGGAGAAATAACGACCAGTGGTAGTGTCAGTCTGGATAGACCTTCGAAAGGGGGCCATATATTTTCATCGAGCGTGCTGCTAGTTCTATCCAAGGGAGCGGAAACAACAGGGTATATTATGGAATACTATCCGCAATAGGTTCCACAATCTCGGTAGCCATTGTTTCGTGGTACCTACAGATGTGCTCCATTGTCGGTCCATCGGTACTCTTGCTCGAAAAGGAGAAAGAGAAGGAAAAAAAGAGAGACGTTTACGAAAGGAACGTATCAATTCTTTGTCGCATCAGTATATCTGTAGGCTTATCTAACGGGTGACAAGCCTCGAAATCGTTCTCCAATCGTTAGTAAAAGTCACGTCGACTAATTAATAATTTATAACGATAACGAATCTAATAGTTTATAATTAAACAACACAGTTTAACGTATTCGTTAAAAGTTTCGAAAATTCACGCGTTACTTCGTTTCTTTATCCTTGTATAACTGTTAATTATTAAATTAATGTCGTATAATAACAAGGAATATATTATACAAACTTAATCTTGTTTACTCCAACGTTTGAATTCGATAAATGTATTTAATCGTCGAAGTATCGTTTGTCGCTGGGAATTTTCTTAAAATTTAGAAGGTGAGATCAAGATATCTTCGCAGCTTGTAATTTTAAATATTTAGAATATAAAATAGCAAGGATATTTACAATTAGTCGTAACAATTGTAAATAGTACGAGAGTAGAATCACCCAGTAGGTAGTGGAAATACCTTTCAAGGATAGAGTCACGCAATAAGAGGGCGAGTAGTGGTGGCAATGATGCTAGTAGTAGTAGTAGTTGGTTTGATGCCAATGAACGAGTAGGTTGGCATAGGTTGGGGTAGGTATTCCGTTTATATAATGTACCTACTCACTCGTATCGGACTGTCTCTCTGTGATGTGAACGCAGCCTCGGGCTTATTATATATCTCAATCTCCGAATACTACCGACTCTGTCGAAATTATGATTACCCGTCACTCCGGAGTTTTAGAGAAAAACCGATGCTTCGCTGTTTCTTTTCCTTTAAGAAACAGCTTTACTTTTCTTTTTTCCATGTACCTACTCGAAATAAATTTGTACGATCTTAGCATTAGTGGCACAGTTCAAGTCGACCTTTCATTTTTACCCTTTCTCTACGAAATAATTTTTCGATTGACCCGAGGACAATTCGAACAGGAAGATAAATCAGATATTACAATAAACGTCCTTATGAATCTATTTTTCCACGTTTGTATCACAAACAAGTACAAACACGGAATTCGTAGCGATACGAATCGAGGGGCACGCATCGAGAAGGAGCCAGCCGCGTTTTTTTGAATTCTTGGGAAATCAAGAAAAACGCTTCAAAATTCATATCTTTGAAATTATTCTCGAATCTATTTTTCCACGTTTGTATCACAAACAAGTACAAACACGGAATTTGTAGCGATACGAATCGAGGGGCGCGCATCGAGGAGCCAGCCGCATTTTTTTAAATTCTTGGGAAATCAAGAAAAACGTTTCAAAATTCATATCTTTGAAATTTTCTTTCTTTTTCTTTTTCCTGGCATAGCATAGGTACCTAATTATGGAACGATGTCGTTTCGGGTTCCTTATTGCGTCCTCCGAAAAAGTGATTTTTTTCACTTTCAAACACATGTTCATTTTATTCTTAAAATATTTGCCAACACAAACGATAAATGCAAAATACAAAAGATCGTAAAATTAGTGTACAATTCGCTCTTGTTCCTGTTCTGTCCCTATCTGATCGACATCGTCAGTTTTTCTAGTGACCGGTCTGTCTCCTTATTTGCACCGCGAGAAAATGGAATTTTTCAAATCCGTGATTATCTTCTAACTTTAAAATCATAAGATAATGGAGCTGACTCCTTATCGCAGTACATCCCTAAATTATTAAAATTCGGTTAAAAGAAAGTTTCTCTATGTCACGGGCCAAGTAAATTCCAATCTTCTTTTTCCTTAAAAAAAAAAAATTTATTTTACAAAAGGTACGTATAATCTATTAGGAAAATTTAATGGAATGCGTATAGAAAGTCACGTGTGACACCTAATGAAATTCGTCTGACATTTTAAACACCGAACGTTGCTGAAAAGAGTGCGAAAAATTTCGCGGTTTTGTCAGGTTTAACTCGGCTGGCTCGCGTTTCCAAGGGTTGCGAATCTAGATTTATACTATCTGGGCGCACTTTCAATAAAAAAAAAAAAGCAAGTTTACAGTATTTTATGCATTGCTTGGAAACAATATTATCCGATATGACCGGCCTAGTAGGGATTTCTTAAATTTAACGCGATTCCGAATTTGATTAACTCGACGAAAAAACTGGTTAGCTGGAAACTTCGGAAAAATATCTTTGTACCGTTATCGAAATATTATATCACGAATCGACGTGTTATAGCGAGAACTCGACGTGGGAAGGGAGTTGAAGGAATCGACAAGAAATCCGAGTACAATCAGATAGATTGCACGTACTCTTTGTAAAATAGATTTTTGTTAACGAAAAAGAAGATTGGAAACCTTATAAAAAAATCCATTCTTCGAGGATGACGAATCTCCGCGTCGATAAGCGTTGAGGATGAGAAACAAAAGGCATTGTGTTCGTTTCATCCGCTCGAGCGGTCTACCAAAGAGAAACGAGAAGGTGCTGGTATCGTAGCGGTAGTGAAAATCGAGGAACGATATTCATCGGTAGCTCCGAACGAAGTCTTCCTCGGTTGAAAGTCGACCGATGGAAAATCGTGAAAATGATATGCTGGACAATGGGTATTGTTCGAACCGATCGCCACGTCTGGCCTCCCACCATCGTTGCTTTTCGTCTCTGGATACTCGAATCGGTAGCTTCGTCGAGAAACAGAGATCCGCGAATCTCGCGTTCTTCCAGAAAACGAGAGTCCAGAAATTTTCCTTACTTCTCTTTTAATCCCTTCTCACCTTTCCATCTCTCGCTTACAGACGTCGGACGACACTTACCAATGGTCACGTTCGCAATCTGCGAAAATAACGAGAATTTTCTAAAGCTGAAAAATTCGAGTAGGATATTTGATTAAACGCATATTAATGCGTGAATGCAAACTTTTGTTATGTGTTCTGAGGAAGCACCTTCCACGGAAGATCTCGAACGTGCGAAACGATCGAGCACACAGATTTCGACACTTGGAACAAAATACCGAACATTTCTCTGTAAGAGAATCGTATAAAGTGGAGTAAACAGCAGGAAATTCGGAAGAAACCAGAGTCAGGGTATCAGGTTCTCGATTATGATTCGAAAAATACGAAATAATGAAGCGGAGAAAGCCTGATGTACTCACGCACCCTGTAAGTCAGCAGAGCATGTGCAGCCTACCCGATTAGTTTTCATGAAAGGTGATTTTAATGGAAGCCCAACTGTTCCCCTGAGTTTTCAACAGTCCCCATGTCAATGACTGCCTTCTCGATTGTTTACCCTCCGCCACCAACCCCTCTATCATCCCTACAATAGGTCATAGATTACATGAGGAAATTACCATTCAAATTGTGTTTTCGTTCGTCCTTTTACATATCGGATGGGAACGAAACGCTGTCGTTAATTGTCGCCGATCTTGTAAATGTCGATATAACGTGCTCTATAGTAATCCATAGTAATCCATAGTAATCCATAGTAATCTATAGTGATCTATAGTACAATATCACGACATACAGTGGGTGTAGAATGTATTCGTACACCGATCAATTTCCCAAAAAACTTTTCTGCGAGATTGTAGTTTCTTAATTTCTTTCTTTCTTTCTTTCTTTTTTTTTTTATAATCGATGATATTTTACATATTCTCGGAAATCTCCGAGATAGATACAGTCCAAACGACAGTTCACCAGTTAATATAATTTGTGAAGTCGACAAAAAAAAAATTGTTTAAAAATTTAAAGCATTACAAGGAACCATTTGAAGTAGAGTTCGTAACGTAGATACATCAGTTTATCGAAATTAATATTTAAGAATTATAATCGTCGATGAGTTGACTACACGTTACTTTTATTCGTCGTTGATATCGATGTCAAAGTAGCATGAAAGATGACATATTGTATATTTGCAGTAAGTAAAGAGACTTCGTCTCAGGAAAAATATTCTGTCGCGATTCGGAGTTTATAAATTTCGCAAAATTCTTGGAAAATTTTTTTTTGAGAATCGGTTACTACCAAGGTCAAAGAAATCCACCATGTCGCGAACGGAACAAAATAGAATAACAAAATAGGATAACAAAATAGGATAACAAAATAAATACTTTTACTACAGCGACCGTGTAAAATATCCAATTTTTAATGTATCGTTAAATATTTTGCAAGCGTTCTTACTAAACTGAACGTACTTGATTAATCTATTTTAAGATCGAGTACAATCATACATTTCTAACGTCGTAAGCTTCGCATTGGAGTGAACAAAGGGTTTAAGCAAATTGGGAGAAAAAAATGTTACACAAAATTAAGATTTGTATTCTCGTTAGAATCTTAGAAATTCCATACTACATTAAAATGTTTAGCTTATAACGTTGCTACATAAAATAAAATAAAACATCCGGTTGATCATTGTGCACTCTGCGAGGTTTTCTAATCATGAACAATGCTCTTTCAAAATAATGCACACATCGGCATTTAGAGAGAGAGATAGATTATTAAAATATCCTTACTGTATGCATCATAATAAAACGTCCACTTATTAATTAGACGTTGATAAGTTTCCTTAATGTAACATAAATAAATAAATTGCCGCTATAACTATCAACATTTATTCGAAACGTTAATTTCTTAATTAGCGCTACTCGATATATTCGTTTTCGTCGATATTATTGTAACGAAAAATGCCCGACGTGAATAACAAAGTTTCATTTTTATCATCTTATTTATTCAGGGAATAACCTTGCATTCTGTATTTCGCCGGAATATCTGCGTCGAATGTAATCTAACGCGAATGAGTGAATGATATCGTTTTCGGATTGAAAATCTATTCAGTGGCTTATATTAAAAAGTCAAAGATACGAAGTACAGTAGGGCGATGTAATCACCGAGCCGCAACGAATCATTATTTCCACCTCAATTAATATTTTAATCAAGCCTCTCCACATTGTGTTCCATTTACGGTCTCGTTAACGTTCGTTTAAACACCGTCTCAGAACGCGCCACCAGTTAGCATTTACACGTCGCTAAGAATGATTCCTTTGTACAAACCTATTTTATCGTTTAATCATTTGTTCCGTGGTAGATGTATGCAAATTAAAACATCGAATTTATATTAATATTCCATTCTGTAACGCATGAGGTGATGAACGAGACATGTTTCTTTTTAACGCACTTAGGGATACTTAGGGATGCTGGGTTCCTTCGTTATGCGAAAGACATTTTAAAAAGAAGGGCGAAGGGTTCCTTGAACTCATCGAATTTAATAGGTTACAGATTAGACATGTTACAAGCATTTGTCGACGTAAATATGAAATTCTCATCGAATCGTCAAACACATTTATTAATAATAATCGTAAAAAATCATATTGCCAGGCACATTCGCGTAACAGTATCGTCACTTTAAACTTGTAACACAACTGCAATTTATCGCAATCTAAATTTGCTTT